>NC_060166.1:521336-522322 GCF_021292245.1 Micropterus dolomieu | reverse complement strand
ATTTTCCAGTACAGTGAGCAGCTT
Source organism: Micropterus dolomieu (assembly GCF_021292245.1). Classification (NCBI taxonomy): domain Eukaryota; kingdom Metazoa; phylum Chordata; class Actinopteri; order Centrarchiformes; family Centrarchidae; genus Micropterus; species Micropterus dolomieu. The sequence continues at coordinate 522,298 of NC_060166.1, read as the reverse complement.
TTTGGACACAATTCTTTCTAGAATCTTTGCAATAAAAGGCAGTTTTGAAATTGGTCTAAAATTATGTGGGAGGGAGGGATCTAAACCAGGTTTCTTTAAAAGTGGGTTCACGCAAGCCGTTTTAAAATAATCAGGGACACAACCAGTAGATAGGGAGCTGTTGAAAACAGAGATCAAATGGGGCCCAACAGAATCTATTACTTTCAGTAAAAACTTTGTAGGTATTACATCAAGTGGGCTGGAGGACACTCTCATTTGTGATACTGTTTTTAAAAGCTCAGACAAGTCGATGGTAAAAACTGGTTAAAACTCTCTTGTTGCTGGTGAGGAACCTCTGAGTAAGAGGCCGCGGGGGTAATAGAGGCTCTGATTGACACCACCTTATTGGTAAAATAAGATAAAAACAATTCACAGTCATCATTACTTCCAGCTGAGGCACAAGGAGGGGTTGGGTTTACCAGCTGATCCACAGTCTTAAACAGAAACCTGGGATTGTGTTTATGTGTAGTAATGAGTTTAGAAAAATAGTGTGTTCTCGCAACCTTAACCATGTTATTGTAGTTAATTAATAAATCCTTCAGACTGAGGTAATGGACTTGGAGAATGGTTTTTTTCCATCTGCGCTCTGCTTTCCTGCATTCCCTTTTTAGGCTGCGAATGCTGTCATTTATCCAGGGTTGCTTACTAGCTTTAGACGTAGGCCTAACCTTTAGAGGAGCAGTAATATTTAGTGACGACAAGCAGATATGATTGAAGTGATCGACCAGATTGTTGGTGTTGGAATCAGACAGGTGTTGGCTTTGGCTCTGAAAGAATGCGCAAAACTTTGAAACACTTTGTTCATTAAAGAAGCGAGAACACACGGAGCTTGGTGAGGCGGCATGAGTAACAGGCGAATCGCAGCTAAAAACAATACATCTGTGGTCAGATATGGTCATGTCCACTAATTCCACAGAGGAAAT
>NC_060166.1:516514-521316 GCF_021292245.1 Micropterus dolomieu | reverse complement strand
GTGAGGAACCTCTGAGTAAGAGGCCGCGGGGGTAATAGAGGCTCTGATTGACACCACCTTATTGGTAAAATAAGATAAAAACAATTCACAGTCATCCTTACTTCCAGCTGAGGCACAAGGAGGGGTTGGGTTTACCAGCTGATCCACAGTCTTAAACAGAAACCTGGGATTGTGTTTATGTGTAGTAATGAGTTTAGAAAAATAGTGTGAAGTGAAAAAATAGTATGAAGGTCTCACATACTAAAATATAAAAATAGATCACAAGTATATAGTTAAATCTCAGCAATTTCCTAAAGCCAGCTGACAACTGTAGTTTTTAGTAAACACTACTCAAACAGAAGCAAATAGCGGCTTTTCTGTCAAAATAAACTACAGTGTGTGTTCATGGTGATATGGGAACAGTGTGGCTCATTGATGTGCTTTTAATCATTTTTGACGTAGACAATGCTTGTTAGTAGGAACACTGATGATTTTTTCATTGTATTTGTTTATAATACGCAAAGTATAGAATAACATCAGCCTTATCAAACCTTTTTGATTACCTCAAGAATTTTAATTACTGGATGGCAAAATACTCCCCCAGCTTAACAGGAGTGTGTAAGGTGTCATCATTTCAAGCAACTTTCCTCAAACATTGTTACTGAAATGTCAATGTCTATTCTGCTATGTTAGCAGTAGCTTGCAGTCTTTGGTTTTAAGGTTAAATTTAAATATTTTCATAAATCTGAGGACCGTTTTTATACTTTTTTACCCTTTAAAATGTTTGTGAGTTACCCTGAACATCAATAGTTTTCATCGTTGTGACTTACACGTCCCAAATGAGTTTCTGCACTCTGTGTGTTGCAGGTATCAGAGCAGCAGCTGAATGATGCTATCACTCAGGCAGTGGAAAACAGCAAACTGAAAAAGGATAAGAGCCAGTGGAGTATTGAGGGTGGAATATTTATTTGTTCATTATTAATATTCACGCAATCACATATTCTTGTTCAGAGTTTGGGGTTAGGTTGATCTGGAACTTAGCAGTACTTTTTCACGGAACATGTAAATGCCCACTTCTTCCCAGTTTGTAACCCAGGCTCATAAATTTGAGGTTATAAAAAGGTTATTCATTTGTAAATCTGTCTCCATGCTCAATCCAAGATAACCTTAATGTCATCATTGGCGTTATTTTCTTAGACTTTAGAAAGTAAAACTACTAATGACCCATAATGAGTGAACTGGTCTTCATGTGTAAAATCGTCATCATGGAGTGCCCATTTAAGTTTAAAAAAGGTTCCCATAGACATCAATTGTACCCATGTCTCCATGATTATATACAGTACAAATTCCATTCATATTTCAAAGTTCATGGCATATACAGGTACATTATCATGCGTTACACAGTGCTTAAATTGTAGGCTACTTGAGTTATGTGCTGTGATTCATGCCTATGTAACAGTGTTACAACTTGTGATGAGTCTGACTGGTTAAAAAGAGTTGATTCATCTCCAACTTTGACTTGCTGCGGGCCTGTTGTGTACTGCAGTCAAGTGAGCCGAAATTAATTTAGCCGCACCTAAATTTGGAGTGCACACGTTTTTGAGCCTTTATGAAATGCAGGGCTAGTGACTTTATTCTGTCAATTTCTCACATTACTAGTATACACATTGGACAATGTCCGGTTATCGAAATAAGGTCTTAACACAACAAATAAAATTAATTGGATTATATTTACAGGAAGTATAGCACATGTTACATCTGTCTAAAAGGCTAGGGAAATTACGATATTCTTAGATTTTGGGTTGCTGGAAAACTTTTATAAATAGCCTAATTGGAAATTACTTATGTTTGTTGATAAAATATTAAATAAATAATTCCTGGGAATGACTCACACATGAGTTCAGGGTATCCTGACTGCATAGGTAGGCTACATAAAGCTTTGCCAAATATTGTCACAGCTCGTTATGTCAATGGGCATCAGGCACAGGTAGAAAAATTCTGGGTAAAGTCATAGCCTTTAGGCTATATAGATTATGTTAAATAGGCCTATGTAAGCATATAGTGTATGGTCTGAGTGGCCGCTTCTGTTAGTCTTGTTCCTGCATAACGAGGATCGAGTAGTAGTGTTATTGCCATGACAACAGACCCACAGCAGTGAAGTCAAAGTTCGAGATAAATCAATTCTTTTTAACAGTCAGACTCATCACAAGTTGTAACACTACGTATAGCCTTCAATGTTCAGCCAAAGTAACAGATTAAGTAAATGAATCATTACATAGGCACTCTATAATAACTCCAGCGTTCGAGTCAATTGACAATTTAATTAAAATAATGAGGTATACTAATAATAGTAAGTAATAATATGGTTATGTGGCAGAAATATGATAATTATGAATTATTTTAAATATGTAGGCTGTTGTTGGATGTTATTTGATTATTTATTAAGTTTAGCTGTTTCCAGTTTCAGACTTTTCTTGTTCAATTTTCATTGAACAAGTTGGATAATGGAACAAGCCGACGTCATTCAATGCAACAATAACACAGCACAGTGCTAACACCGTTTAGGCAGCATCGGCTCTGGAAAAATTAACTCACATGGGTCATACATTAGCGCAAGTAGGACAATGAAATTAGGTAATACTCCCTGAGAGTCAAATATAATGGATTTGACTCTATCCAAAGTATAATTAACTATAAAAATTGAATTCTTCTCAGTTTGCTGTGTTACATTATGATTTTATAATGTTTTTAGAATAATTCTTTCGTTTCTTTTTCTGCCCCATGCAGGGCTGCGTAGACTGGAGTCTTGCTCTCACAGTCGGCAGAGATGTGAGTATTGTCTGGAGAAGAGTTTTAGTCAGCTGATGGTTCGACGAGCACAGAAGACCATGAGCCGCTCCTGCAGCGACAACACCAACAGCCCCCAACACAACCACTGCCTCACCATCCACAACCACCACAACAAACAGCATAACCCATCAGGCCGTGTGCACAGTCTAGACACACCCAAGGTAAACCAATATGCTGTAGGTTGGTATGGAGAGGAAGTAAAACGTTCCCAAATAAAGTTCCTGGGATCAGTAGGCTATTTAGAGAGTTTACTACTACTACTACTACTACTACTACTACTACTACTACTACTACTACGTGTGTGCATTTCCAAATATCTTGCATATTCTTTGTAATTTTCTATGTATTGCTTTTTTCAGTGTGTCCAAGTAAGTAAAAAGTGTGACTCATTTAATCCTTGTTGTGTAGTCTATGACAGAGACATGGTCTGACAACAGACTGTCCGTGCCCGTGTATCCTGATGAAGACTACAATGTCCCTTACAATTCTGCTGCTGTAAACCTGTCCAGTCACCAGAACCTGGATTTGGCCTTCAGGGGCAGCAAGGTACACAATCTATCCAACCATTCATCCATCCACCGTCCTTCCTTCCTCTGTAACCTTGGTGTTTGTGTGGTGAGGCATAAGCAGTAGATGAGAACATATCCATTTTAATAAAATGTACAAAAACATAAAAAATATATATTTTATATTCAGCCAGGAAACTACAATAGCTTCTTGAGACCCACAAAAAATATATTTTTCCTACATTTTTGAAGCGTTTGAGATGAAGTCCATCCATTCTCTGCACCCACATATCCTGTTCCATTGTCTATTGGGCAAATGGGTACATCAGAGATAAGTTGCCAATATATCACAGGTCTCCTACAGTAATTAACTACTTATGAAGAAAAGAACTGCAGACTGTATTTCGAGGAAGAGTTTAGAGTCAATATATATAAATAAAAATAAGCTTTACAAAAGGATATAAAACCAGACAAGGCAGATAAAAGAAGAATAAGAACAAAGTAGACAAGCGAAAATGAAGTAAAGATGAATAATGAATAAGATCAAATAAACAAGAATTAAAACACTATTAATAAAAAATATATCAAACATTGCTAAAAAGCTTTCACAAAGAGAAAGAGAAAATGTTAAAGGAAGCAGACTCAGTGTGTCTGAGTTCCGTAGTGTGGGCGTACTGGGAGTGACCAGCAGTGCTCCATCAGCACATCTCAATGGCTGAGAGGGCACATATCAGGTCATACAACTTTTTATAAATCAGTATTGATAAAAAAAAGTACCTACTTTAACAGAACGCTGGACTTATGTCTGTCATCAAAACATGGGTTAGTATCAAATATTACTCCAAGTTTCCCATCAGCCTGCTTAATATTATTTGACAGACCGCAAAAATCAGCACCAAAAAAAGCTGTTGGAATTTGGGGGAATGAACAGAATGAGCTCAGACTTATTGTTAAATTTAAGGACTTTTTGGGACAAATAGGATTTAATAGCAGAGCCAGGTTGTGAGATTGGTTTATACGGTGGGGGAAATAAGTATTTGACCCCTTGCTGATTTTGCAGGTTTGCCCACTTACAAAGAATGCAACGATCTATAATTTTAATCATATGTACATTCTAACAGTGAAAGACAGAATCCCAAAGAAAATTCCAAAAAATCACATCATATGAATTTATAAAAATTGATAACCATCTGATGAGGAAAAACAAGTATTTGACCCCCTGGACAAACAGCATGTTAATATTTTGTAGAAAAGCCATTATTGGCCAGCACAGATGTCAAACGGTTTTTATAGTTGGTGACAAGGTTTGTGCACATTTCGGCAGGGATGTTGGCCCACTCCTCCCTGCAGACAGCCTCCAAATCATTCAGGTTCCGAGGTTGTCGCCTGGCAACTCGAATTTTAAGCTCCCTCCAAAGATTTTCAATTGGATTCAGGTCTGGAGACTGGCTAGGCCACTCCAGAACC
>NC_060166.1:506578-516414 GCF_021292245.1 Micropterus dolomieu | reverse complement strand
CCCCGAGAAGGGGAACGAGAGACTGCGTCGGCCCGCCGCACCTCTCTCCCCGCCTGGAGCGCCTGCTTCATAGTTTAAGCTAATGATGAGTGTGTACAGGTGTGCTTTATACTCCTCCGGTTATTCCGTCACACCTTACCGTTCTAGCAACAAGCCAATAGGATTGGAGTGATTTCATTCACGTTCAGACCTGCTTCGCCTAGAGGCGTTCCCATAGTGTCGTAACCGACGCAGTCTCTCGTTCCCCTTCTCGGGGAACCAGGGTTACATACGTAACCCGAGACGTTTGTGGTGTCAACAGTCAATCACGTGGAGCAGACTGCACAGCGTGCAGAACTGGGAGACTTCCTAGTTGAAATATCCAACTTCCAAGCTCAAAGCGTTTCAGGTGCATGACGCTAAATGTAAACAATAAACAGGGCTGACTGTGACAAACTTATGTTTATTTGCTAAGTTTATGCACAGTTGAACCATCAGCGGTGCACTTGTTAATTAAAAGGATGGCCATTTTATTAAAAACAAGTGATAAATATATGTTACTCATTAACTGGGTATCCTTCTAGCTACATCAGTTGGTAATCCTCAAAAGTCAGCTAAAGTTGTAGTAGGCTATATTTCCAAATGTTGTCGCATTTCTGGGCATTTTTAATATTTTCCTGAATAACTATTGAGTAGAGAAGTAACTTTCAGAGATTGCTGTAACCGCTACCTAATAACAATGACAACATTTTTCTACATCAAATTACATGCAGAACAAGTTTCACTATTTGATACTAGCATGTATTATTTTAATTTAATACTTTACTTTGCCTTTTACTTAATGGTTTACCATTTACACTGTGTGCTTCCGTGGGAGCTGACATTGCTGTGTGACATCATTCGGCTGCTACTCGTGAAGTTTTTCACAAGTATTTCACAAGTAGAAAATCTGACTTCAAGTACTTTGTCTAGTTGGAGGTCGGAAATTTCCCATTTCCCAGTTGCCTGGCAAGCAGTAATATGCTGGGTTCCAGGCAGCTGGAACTGGACTAGATGGTGGAATCAGTGCATGTGGCAGGAAACAAACACACCATGTTCAGAGACACTTAAAGCACCATTTTGTCTCCATCATCATTTGACCAAATAGTAAATACAAGTTTTAGATAATGTCTTGCTCCTCACTGTTTCAAGCTTTAATACAGCTGTGTGTGTGTAGTCCACCTACAGGGTGCGTGCTGCTCCACATCAGTACTGCTGGCCTCAGGATGTGGCCAGTGAGGAGGGTTATAATGGAGACTCCAGCGGCTCCAGTAGAGGATCCCCAGTTAGAGATGAAGGACTGGATCCCTCATCATACACCAGCTGCCAGGTACAGCACTATAAATACAGCTGCTGAACAGCAGATGGAATGGTTAGTTAAAGAAGCTGTAAAAAGGGTTCAGTTCTTTTGACTTGACCTTTGACTAAATGCTCTTGCCGAACACATTCTGCACATCAGAAGAGAGGGCGGGGGACTGCTACCTGCTCACTGCATATTCTCAATGTACTGATTCTGCTTGTACAAATAATATTTCCTCCATTGTATTAATCCTGCTTCTTCTGAAAATATATAACTCACTCCTCTCATTCCGGGAGGCACTGTGGCCCCACAGCAAGAAGGTTGCAGGTTCAAACCCCGGTCGTCCCGACCTTTCTGTGTGGAGTTTGCATGATTTTCCTCCGGGTGCTCCGGTTTCCCCCACCATCAAAAACATGTTAGGTTCTCCAGTCAGTGCCGTTGACTAGACACTGATACATACATCTGGAGTTGGTCCCCGGGCGCTGCACAGTGGCTGCCCACTGCTCCCTTGAGGGATGGGTTAAATGCAGAGAATGAATTTCACAACATGTATGTGACAATAAAAGGTTTCTTCTTCTTCTTCTTCTTCTTCTTCTTCCGCTCCCTGCAGTTCTTCAGCAACATATACAAGGCCTTGCGAAAGATCCTGAGGTTACTCTTAAGGAATGTATGTCAAGTGATGTGGCTTTCAGTGTTTTTCACTAATGCATGCTGAACACTTCTGTCTTTTTAGGACTTAGTTAAACATAAAGCTGTCAGCGTAGTCATACACATTACAGAGAATGGAACAATTGCTTTAATTACAGTATTTTGACAGTACAGTGTTTAATTGCTGTACTTTTCTAGATTTATCTGACTTTTCAATAAAGCATGTAACAAAAGCAAGTTAAACGCCATTTGGACAGCAGACGTTGTTCTCATGAATTACTTATAATTGAGCTATATATCATTAGTAAGTGCTTTATTAACATTAATGGCCATTAGTTGCAGCTTCCTTTAAAAGGAACCCCTAATAGAAAGTACAGTTAAACCAAAACATGAGGAGTACTGCAGACAGTACTAAATTGTTTTTGAATAAAACATTCAACAATTACACATTGTTTTACAACCCTATCACTAGATCATTACATTGTATTGGATGATTCTGCTAAACCTGGGATTACGTTCACTGATGTTTTTTTAACATTTATTGCCAAGCTTTCTACAATTCCCTCTTTCTACAATCTGTGCATGATAGCTTTTTTTAAAGGCAACAATTGCCGGTCTGTGACAAACTCTGGTCTCCTTTCATTCCAGACAGGATGCTTCTCTCTGTGTAAATGGCCTTAACAAATTTAGGTGTTAGAATAAAGGAGGCCCTGATCAAACAGGTAGCTGTTGAAATGTGAGGTGTCTTTTTCCAGTTGTTTTCTATAGACAGTAAGAGTTTTGAGTGCTGTTCTTGGAACCGGAGCACTATGCATGGTTTCACACGTGTGTGTTGAGATGTGTGTCAGCATGCAAACAGTGCATGTCATGTGCTCGTATGCAGGGGTTAAATTGGGCCAGAGCCCACTGCAGATGAGCTCCGCCTCCTGACATCCAAATCCCACCCTGTCAGAGCTCAGAGAGGTGTGACCTATTTGTCCTGTGAAGTGATACATTTTGAAATATATGACAACTGTTGACAGTGTGGTCTGTGTAGACCACCTCACCCCACATCATTGGACAAGGGCTCCCTCTCCTCACAAATCTCAATTTAACCCCTGCCTGTGTGCATCACACTTGTTGCTAGTTAGGTTATGGGCCTGTTAATGACTGAATCAAACTGTGAAAGCAGTAGCAGTGATGTGGATGAATTTCTGAACGGAAGCAGGGTACATTATTGCACTTCTGTGGTTGCAGCTAGAGAAGCTGTCATGACACAATACTTCCTGTTTGTGCAGCAGGAAGGAGAACGAATTAGAGAAGAGTCAGAGGGGAGCAAAGAAGATTTTATTCATCCAGACTCTGCAGCCTGCACCAACAGACTACACACAGGTAGGAGACAAGTCGAATTACCTTACATTTAAGCACCTGAGTGCAACTTCACAACTACCTGATTAATTAGGCAAATAATTCAACAATGTGAAAACAAGCTGAACCTGGTGCTGTGGTAATCTGTATTTCAGTAGAAATCGTAACTGAGTTCCATTTCCTGTTTGTGGCAGGCTTTTTACATGTCAGTAACTAAAACCCATTCAGGATATAATGATAGAGTTCAAATGGGGCTGCAGCAATGTTGATGATCAACTGCTTTAGGTACACCAAGGTTGTCAGAGCCCCTTGAGCAAAAGCACAAATGATAAAGTTCAAATTCAGTATGATTTACTTCACTTGAAAGTATATAGTTGTCCTAACATGTATGATGATGACCAGCTATGGTATCACACAAGGTAGCATTGCCAAATTTAGACACCAAGACAGTGTTTTATCAATACAAGAGGGTGTAATGTAAATAAAATCATCTATCATGCTAAATGTTATTTTGCATGCAAGTGAAGAAAGGGGAGAAGAAAATGGAAATTTTGATGAAAGTTTTGAGAATAAAATGTTGTAGTGTTAAGACAATAAAGCCACAGTTAAAAAAAGTTTTGGGGAATAAAGTGATAATTGTTTTTGAAAACATTGATTCGACTGAGTAGATTAGGTTTATTTACATGTGCACATTTTCTTACAGTCCATTTATACTGTACATCTTCCATTTTTACTACTTTGGTGAATCCCTAACTTTTGTCCCGCTGCTATCTTTCCTCCAGTGCCACCATGAGGTTTCCATTTTGTTTTGTTTTTTGTGAAATATCTCAATCACTATTGTACATATTGCATGAAATTTTGTACAGACATTCCTGATTTCCAGGCATTGTATCCTGACTTTGGTGATCTCTAACATCAGATTCACATTTGGTTGAGTGAAAAGTCTCAACAACTAGTGGATGGATTGTCCTGAAACTTGGTAAACATGATAATGTCTTCCTCAGGATGAATTGGAATAACATTGGTCATTTCTTAACTTTGTTTTATTCTCCAATATGTTAGACACCTCAGCTGTATGTAGTGTTTACTACTAATTAGCAAATGTTAGCATGCTGACAAGCAATGTTAGTGTTGTCATTGTGAGCATGTTAGCATGCTGGTATCAGCATTTGTCTCAAAGCACTGTGTCTGCTTTGTACAGCGTCACAAATGCTAAAATAGCTTTAGACTATTTTTTTGTTTGGTTACTACCTCTCAGACGTTTCTTCTTTCCTCTGTGTTGTGTGGACAGACGATTCATCAGCTGTGCTCTGCTCACAGCCAAAGAGAGGAGCTCTGAGGAGACAGGCTTGTATTGACCAACATTCTCAAGAGCAGCTTCAAGATCCTTGGGTTCGCCTTTCAGACAGCTCCCCTGAAGAGCTGCGTGAGATCCACCGCCAGCACGCTGCAGACAGGAACCAGCTTATTAACGTCCACAAAAAGCCTGCCACCATGAGTGACGAAGATAACACGGTCCTTGAGCTCAATGGCACAGCCACTGACGTGACTTCAGATCCCCAATCTGACATGACTCCTGAAAACACATGTGAAACTTCTCCAGGAGAGAAGAAGGCCCCTCCTGTGGCACCCAAGCCTACCTGGTTTCGCCAGAGTCTGAGGAAAATTCGGGATGAGCAGGACCAGAAGAAGCAAGCTAAACCCACTGAGCAAAGGCCCACTGTGGGCTTCACCAGAAGCTTTGGAGTCAGATCTGCCTCAGCTGCAACCAACCTTTCAATCAAACAAAAGATTAACTCATTTGAGACTTTTTCCACTCCAGAGGGTGGTCCAGAGAAGGGGGGCAACAGGAGACCTGTGGCCCCTTCCGCCTGCCTTCCTGTGATGCAGAAGGAGTCCAGGAGTCACCTTGCCTCACATGGAGATTATGGAAAAGGAAAAGATGAAATCCAAAAAGAGATCCAGGCAAACCAGTCTGAATCTGTTAGGGACATAGACAACACAACTGTCTCTGCCACACCCTCTGCTTTCACCTCCTCCACTTCTGAAGCTTGTAGTCAAACAACAGTCAAGTCTTCTGAAGATGAATCTCCCTCCATCCAATCCCCCAAAGATCTCGCACTTTCAGACACCATCAGCACTGATCTGGACTCAGGGATACATGATTCTCACTCAGCCCTAGTCCATGATGACAGCAATGTCGTTCCATCAAAACAGGAGTTTGTGCTAGAAAGAGTGGATCTTAGCGAGTCCACAGAGTCCAAGGTCCTACCCCCTACAACATCTATAAGATCCAGTCAAGCTGAGGAGGAACATCCTCCAGAGGGGACCGAGGAGGGTGGAGCACAGAGCCAAAAAAAGCTGCTAAGCGCGACCCTGAGTGCTGCTCCGCCCACAGAGAGTCACCCCATGAGAGGCCTGGAGGGAGAGAGTTTAGGGAAAATCCTCGCATTCAGTAACCAGGTAATCTGTCATGTGAGGTGCTGTGATAATGTACGTTATTTGCCATCTAAATATTATTCAATTTATTACAACTTATTTTTGTAGTTTTGACCATCAATATATAAACCTTGACTTAAAAGTAATAAGTGATATCTGAGAGCATAAATAGTCAGAAACAATCTACAAACAATTTATCCAGATTATTCATACCACCCTTTATAAATACTGTGTGTGCTCACCACTACAGTCCCTATACACTGTGAAATGAGCTATCCCAGCTGAACATTGTGAGTAATTAAAATTGTTTAAAGGGGCACCAATTAGTGTTGGTGCAATCAGTGAAATGTGTCTATCAGAATGATCAATCATAATAACAAATAATGACTTTAATTAATAAAGTTCCTCAGGGACACTCCTTAGAGAAGGGAAAACAATTGCCAATTAATTGATTCAGTCTCATAAAATACACTTTTAAATATTAATTTGAAACTCTCATTAATATTTAATAATACTGACTGAAAATGTAATTTGACCCATCTCACAGAGTGACATGCAATGACCCTACAAGATCGTTGTAATGGCACAGCATACAGGGGCCTTTAAGTACAGTAGGTCAGGAAGTGGAAGCAGGATATGGGTCTGCAAACTGATGTTTATGGATTTCTCTCCTACACAGGTTTGACTAACACAGGGATTTCTTTCCCATCTATGTGATCATCTGACTGCTTGTGTTTCTTGACCAGTTATCTGTTCTCCAGATAGTCGCAATTAACTTGAGATTAACATGAGTATAGTGTAAATGTTACTGATAGAAATGAAAACCAAAACTACCAAAATAAGACTAAAAGTTACAATAACCCCGAATTATACTTTAATAAGGTGAGTAGTTTTGACACCACACGCTCTGCTTGCCTTGATGCTTTCTCCCATATAGTTTGTAATGTCAATACAACACACATTTGACACGTCATGCTTATTGGGTATGATTTCAGTTCTCTTTTTCTTTTATCAAATTTTTTGCAGTTCATATAGATCACATTTCCCTTGAGATATTTAGATTTTTGTTACTGTGTTGGGAATTGTTGGGTTTAAATGGCATCAATAGTTACATTAAATAACATAATCATGAGGGCCCGACCGATATTAAAGTGAAAAAGAGTCGCTTTATATGCCGATATTTTGATTTTGAAAATTAAGTATAAACTACACTTAGAACAGGCCGATATTGAAATCTGTTCTGTATGTGTAATACCTTTCCTGAATGGATTATGTTAAAAAAAAAGCCTTCAGTTACTAAACAATTGCACATTAATAAATATATTTAATGACAAAAAATGGTTTTAAGCATTTGTATTTTACCTTACACAAAATCTTCCACAATGACTACTTTCAATGTAACATATTCAGATTTAGTTTCTCCCTTTACCAGCACTCTTTAATTCTATCCAAAGCAAGCTATGAGAAACCATTTCTTAACCACCATCTGGCTCTAAACCATGCCGTCTATGATACAGTGACCTATAGGAAACACTGCTGTTGAATGCATCTAATACTACATGCAAGTAGTAATATTAGTAGTTGCATGTAGTATTTGACCTGCAACTTTGAGATTTCATACTAACATTTCACATTTGGTTTATTGACATGGTTTAATCACTTCTAACTCACCGACTAACTACAGGCATATTTGAGCTAAGAGGACTGAGCTCAATGGTGCAAAGGTTTAGGACACACAAAGGAACAACTGTTCAGGTTCCTGTGGTCCTGCATGTGTTTTATATTATATATTGATAATGTATATTTTCTTTGTCTCTATGTTATCTATATTGTCTTTGTGTTATTTTTACATCTATTATTTTATCACACTTTATTTTTCTATATTTTTATTCAATATATATATAATATTCTTAAAACGTTTAAATTAGAAATGTGAAGTGTTAATAGGCCAAATTATTGAAAATGTAATTTTCTTTGCAGTATCCTCATACTGTTGGTACAAGAACAGTCAGATTTTAATGTGGTTTTTGTTCCAGGTTTCACAAGCGTTGATGCGCTCTTTACCTACGTATCCCTGCCATGGTAACCCATCCTCCTCAGAACTGCAGGACACCTCTGCTGAGGATTTCACTAACCCTCAGGAGTCTGACCCTGCCCTGGACAGCACGGAGAGAGGATTCTCTGTCAGGTAAGACTTCCACAGAGAGGTTTGAGTAAATGACTGAAGCAGGGACAGAAGGCGTACTGTGCCTGTTTTATATTCATAAGGAAGTGGGTTTAGGTTGAAAAAAACACTTCCTGTTTTATCAGAGCAGTGGTGAGTTTTTAGTTATGTTAAATAGCACAGTTAAATACTGCTGGCCAGCACAATGCTCAGAGGTGACATACTCATCTTTTCATCTTTTTAAACACAGCTTGGCCACACTGAGGGAGTGCAGCATTGAGCATGGGGAGGGCCGATCACACGACGAGGCGGCAGTCACTTCTACTCATGCTCACTCTGTGATCTCAGCTATCCCTTCACAGGAAATACAGAGGATGATCCAGGAAGTCAAAGCTCTTGACAAAGAGACGCTGAAGGTAAAAAAAAAAAACTCCCAGACTTTCACTTCATAAAAACCGAGTTTTACCAATTGAAGTGGAGATTAGATTAAAGTAAAAGGCTGCAGCTATTTTTTATTTTTGTATTTTATTTTATTTCTAATATATATATATATATATATACATAACAACTTAAAACCGCACACCCAAACACAAGAAAAGCAATATTGTGTATGCTGTCCAATGCAGTGAGGAATTCACAGACCTGTGAATATTAGGAATATATTATTATATTATTATTATATTGAGGAAACTAAACAACAACACAGAAGGGCCAACCCCTCAGCTCAAGACTCAGCAGTTTATTTACATTTACACAAGAGTAGAGAAACTCTCTCTCAACAGGGCAGTAAGTCAGTGGCATTTTTTTTTGACAGTTTGAATTGTGCAATGAATTACACACGATGCTTGGCAATTATTTTGTTTTGCAAAATTTTGCTAGTTTGTTTTAGTACCGTTTTGTTTGGTGTGAAACTGCTCAGTGATCTCTCGTCTCACAGACGATACATCACCAACACCAACATGGCTGTCCCTAGTAATGTTATCTTGCATAACATTTATTTAAAAAGGAAACAGTCGTGCGTTGAACACCCTGTACTGTTAAGCAAGCACACTGCAGACACACCCACCAAATGAGAGAAGACGTACCTCAAAGCCTGTTTCACACTGTTTTGAGTAGGGATCAACTGAAATGTTTTTTCCCAGGCCAATCACCATTATTAGTAACCAATTAGACCGATGACCGACATGTAGAACAGATATAAATTTGCTTTAAAATTTTTCATCTTGGTGTCAAAATTTTGAACAATACTATCTAACTCCAACTCAAAACTTTGTTAAAAATAAAAAGATTAAAGTTCATTTTAATGTTTAATCTTTATAAATAGTAAATTAAATGAATTAGAGATCCATCCCAGAGATGAACTTGTTAACTATGATTGATAAATTATCATAAACTTTGTCTTTACCTGCTGTCATTTATATTCTATTCTTTTTATAGTGTTAGGATTTTATTGATTTATTGGTTCTGTTCTTTATCTATACTATTATTGGTTTTTCATTACTAAATAATTGCCTTTAAAACATGATATTTAAAAAAGAATAAATTCAGAACAGTAATCAAATTTAATATTTTATTTGAACTACCTTCAGATCAGCAACAAAGGTTTACAGCAGCAAAGTAACAATATAAAATCAGTATCCCACTAGAAACAAATGGAACATGTTAAATACTAAAAATACTGAGTAAAGTTTAGATCCGTGGCAGTCGTCCTCCTCTGCTGCTGGTTTCTCTCTACAAGAGTTTACAAGGATTTGCTAAATGTTAAGGTACGCAGCATCTCAGCTCAACAGGCTACAGACAGACATTTCGTTTTAGCTTGTTTAGGACAAACTAGCTATTAGCAGAGCTAGCACACGTGCCTGTGTAAAACCTTGTGGACGAGACAGAGTAGAATAAAACATTGCTTTGTACACGTTCCTG
>NC_060166.1:485826-506478 GCF_021292245.1 Micropterus dolomieu | reverse complement strand
ATTTTAATGTTTAATCTTTATAAATAGTAAATTAAATGAATTAGAGATCCATCCCAGAGATGAACTTGTTAACTATGATTGATAAATTATCATAAACTTTGTCTTTACCTGCTGTCATTTATATTCTATTCTTTTTATAGTGTTAGGATTTTATTGATTTATTGGTTCTGTTCTTTATCTATACTATTATTGGTTTTTCATTACTAAATAATTGCCTTTAAAACATGATATTTAAAAAAGAATAAATTCAGAACAGTAATCAAATTTAATATTTTATTTGAACTACCTTCAGATCAGCAACAAAGGTTTACAGCAGCAAAGTAACAATATAAAATCAGTATCCCACTAGAAACAAATGGAACATGTTAAATACTAAAAATACTGAGTAAAGTTTAGATCCGTGGCAGTCGTCCTCCTCTGCTGCTGGTTTCTCTCTACAAGAGTTTACAAGGATTTGCTAAATGTTAAGGTACGCAGCATCTCAGCTCAACAGGCTACAGACAGACATTTCGTTTTAGCTTGTTTAGGACAAACTAGCTATTAGCAGAGCTAGCACACGTGCCTGTGTAAAACCTTGTGGACGAGACAGAGTAGAATAAAACATTGCTTTGTACACGTTCCTGCTTGTTGTCCTGATCCAGGTTTTGCTGCACTTGCTTAGTTATGGTCAACTTGTGTAAGCTATACTGATCCCCTCTCACTTCGCTCTAGTGATGTGCGGATCGATCGTAAAGTATCGATATTTCTGATACCAAAGTTTCCTGCTCCAGGATCGATACTCATATAAAAGGATCGATATCTAAACTCAGTCATTTGGAGTGAGTGAGTGTTTTATTATAAGTATCTTACTGTCACCAGGATGGTCTAATTATACTTGGTTGATAGGAACTACTTTTCCTTCCGCCAAAGTCATGCTTGCCCTACGGCTCTGTGACGGAGCTTCTTTGAAGTGAGCCGCTGCCGCCCTTTACATTTCCCGCGATTGAATACTGACTCTGGCTGACTGTAGAAACAGTCACGTCTGGCTGTATTTTAGCTGTGAAGATGTGTGTGCAAAGACAGTGAAATACTTTGGCAACACCGCAAACTTCCCTAAACATCTGAGATTAAGTCTGTCACAATAATAGGATGATGTTATGAAGCGGCAGTTCTGAGCAGGATATTATTTGGTAAGGCTACAGCCTACTCCTTATTTCTCTCATAAATACAGAAACGGGAGGGGCGAGATTACATTAAACTAGAAATAAAATATGTAAAAAGTATTGGTATTGGCATTGGCAATACCAGCCGTATAGGAATTAAGGGGTATCGCACATCACTACTTCGCTCTACAGGGTGTGAGCATGCGGAGCTCTGCTGAGAGGAGGTGCAGGGGCTGCTGCGTGTCGGCTCGCTTGTTCTATTGGCTACTTACGCACAATAGTCAGTGTTGATAAGTTATTACTCCTGACTTGTAACCAATCAGCTAGTACGGTGGGCGGAACATTGCACTCACCACTCTGTGGGCTCGAGCTGCATCAGAGCCAAAGGAGCGCATTTTTTAAATTAATTCATTATATCTGTTTTTAAAATGGCCCATGCAGGTTATTGGAAAAATACTAAATATCGGCGCTGATAATTGGTCAGACCGATTATTGGTCGACCCCTAGTTTTGAGGAGTAGTTAAACCCGGAAACTGTAGCAAAATGGTACACACCATTTTTAGATTGAACATGTCCCAGATGTGTTTTGTCCAGCGATGCCTGGTCCTTTTAATCAGCTGGGAAGAACGAAGAAAAATTATTTGTCTTTTGCCATACTTTTTTTCCTAAACAAAAGTCTCATGGTGGTCCACCGGAAGCAGAGGGACGACGCCTCTCTATTACATTTGGAAACATGATCTAGAAATGAAAATACAGTTCTGTGAATGTAAACAATGCTTGGTGGCTCCAAGTCCCTCCAAAGTAACAAGCCAGTTAAACATGTAATCTGAGCTAATCATAAAAAATAAAGTGCAGTAGTGGCAATGATACTGACTATTGTAACAGCCAACCTACAGAGGGTGCCGTTAGCTGGTGTGGCATTATGTTGGATATAAACCAACAGGTCCAGGTCGAGCAATAAAGCACTCTTGAGAACGGCAGTCTGTGTGTACAGTCCGGTCAATACAGTATTAACTCTGCCTCTTTTCACACAGCAACTGGTGGACATCCATGTTGTGATTCTGCATAAAGAGGAGGGAGCTGGACTGGGCTTCAGCATCGCTGGAGGGTCTGACCTGGAGAGCAAAGCTACTACAGTAAGCAGCAGTCACTACACATTCATACTGATCACATTAGAACAAGGGTTAGACTGACATAAGGCCGTGACTAGCTGTCAAAGATTTTAATCTCATCACTAGGTAGTTTCTCCATGTTAAATAGTGTTCATTCATTCTTGATTTTAAGTTTCATTCACTTATGTCTGTAGCTGCTACCTCTGATGGTCAACGGTGGCTCTCTGTCCTGACAAGCCTAAACATGTTCACAGAGCCTTACAATAAACATGTGGTCTCACTCGGGGCGACTAATCAGAATGCCGGCGGTTCAATCAACGGCATGTCAATCCTTCATGTGGAAGTGTCCTTGGGCAAGATACTGAACCCCCCTGGTGGCTGTTCTGCCAGTATCAATGTGTGTGAATGTTAGTTTCTGTTTGAGCACTTAGGCTCAGTGAATGGTGAATGCAGATGTAGTGTAAAAGCGCTTTGAGTGGTTGAAAAGAATAGAAAGGTGCTATACAAGTACGGAGCATTTACATTACTTCATTATATTTTGGTACTGTTCCACAGGTCTCAGCTGTGGGGAAAGGAGCCTGAGACCCCATTCCTAACCACATAATAAAACATTTTAAAAAACAATTGGAGAACAAGTCACACCAAAAAAATACCTCTTCAAGAACAAAGGAACACCTGTTCAAAAAAGTTAAAAAAAACAAAACAAAAAAAACAATGGGTAAGGAGGTTTAATGAAACAAAGCTAAAACATAAAGTAAGCCTGCATCTCAAATGACACCAAAGACTGCCCTGGTACAGGCACTAAGGGGTTCTATGTTCTCTCTGTGTTCAGTTCTAGAATACTCAACACTCACACTTTCTGTGATTAACAAGAGAGATGGCAAAGAACTCTCAATGATAAAGTGAGTTCTGCACCAAAAAGAGGAAGGATCAGAATACTCTGGGTGCGCAGTTTCCCACAATCTGATTGTCCAAGAGAGGAATCACCAAGCTGCTCTCAGTCATTGTTGAAGAGTCAGTCCCCACACCCTGTGCAACAGGTGATCTGAATGATCCTCTAATAAAACCAGAGGAAAGTTAATATTTTTAATGTAAATTAATAGTATTTACAATTTTAAAAACGGTATAACTACAGGCAAGAGATGTAAAAGATAAACAATGTTTAAGTAAGTAATTAAGAATGATCCAAAACAAATAAAATTAAGGCCATTTAAAAACTAAGCTAAGAATATAGGTTTTAAGTTATTACTGGACTGAGTAAGCAGTGTAAAATAGGAATGTTTTGCTAATTTGGCATTCACAAAGATACACAGAGAGCTAACATTGTTTCGGCATTGTTGATAAGTATCAGATAGGCAAGAACTTTCATCTTCCATGTACATTTACTTTTATCCCCCCAAAAAATTTACAGAAAGTTTTCATGACAGGGATTTTATCCCCAGACCTGCTCCATGAAGAGCAATGATATTAGCACTGAGTGGGTATTCCACACCAAAAGTATTTTATTAATTGAAAATATTTTAATTAACATCTACTGGCTCCACATGAAAATATAGTGACAGTGAGTGAGTACATTGACAATTTTCAAAATACTATCTTGCAATGTTGAGAACGAAAAAGGTCACACCTCAAGCATTGGCTGAGACCTATTTGTTTACCAGATTTAATCTAAATCTCTCTAAGGTTTTGAGGTATTTCACAAATAGCTGATCTGAAAGAAAGTGATCAAGCCAGATCACTTGATTTAAATATTCAATTCCATTCAATTTTATTTATATAGCGCCAAATCACAACAACAGTTATCTCAGAGCGCTTTTCATAAAAGAGCAGGTCTAGACTGTACTCAGTGATGTTATTTACAGAAGCCCAACAATTCCCACCAAGAGCAGAACTAGGCGACAGAGGCAAGGAAAAACTTCCTTTTAAGAGGCAGAAACCTCGAGCAGAACCATGGCTCAGGGTGGGCGGCCATCTGCCTCGACCGGTTGGGGGTGAGGGAGAGAGAGAGAGGGGAGGGAGGCAGCCTACACAATATACACACAGAGGTACAGACAGTAAAGGTGATGTTGCTATAGACTGACTGAATAAGTCTTAACGGATTTTTTCGAGCAGCCTGATAATAAGGAATTGCAGTAATCCAGCCTAGAAGTAACAAATGCGTGGACTAGTTTTTCTGTCTCATTTTTAGACAGAATGTTCCTGATTTTAGCAATATTACGTAGGTGAAAAAAGGCGGTCCTTGAAATTTGCTTAATGTGAGACTTAAACGACATGTCCTGAGATTCCACACAGTGGTGCTGGAGGCCAGGGCGATGCCATTCAGGGAAACTATATCTTTAGATAATGCATCACAGGGGTGCTTGGGCCCCAGAACCATAACTTCAGTTTTATCTGAGTTTAACATTAGAAAATTACAGGTCATCAAGGTTTTAACATCCTGAAGGCACATTTGAAGTTTAGCTAATTGATTTGTTTCATCTGGCTTGATCGATAGATATAATTGAGTATCATCTGCATAACAATTAAATTTTATTGAGTGTTTCCTGATAATATTGCCTAAAGGAAGAATATATAAAGTGAAAAAAAGATCTCAACCTGAAAACTGGGAACACATTACACATTACATTACATTTATGTCCTGTGTTAAACCGCTAACCAATAAAGGCTGAGTCATCCATCCATGAGGATCTTTTGGCCGATCTGCAAAGCGGGGCAGGTGCACTGGACTCCATGAGGGCTGATGCGTATACTGTGGAAAGAAAAAAATGTGTTTATATAACACACCATCACATCAACCTCTCAGTTACCATCATGGTTGAAAGTGTTGAGGCAATGCTGCCACCTTTTGACTACAAAGTGCCATTAGCTTTTGACTGCACATAATATTCATATGTAATAAATACCTACTTTCTATATATTAGGTTCACCAAGCTAAAACTATTGCATTATGTTTCTTCTTAAGTTGCAATGCGTTGAGCTTTCAGGACCTCCTTTAATGAGCTGATAGTTGTCAAAAATAAGCGGAGAAGCTACTAGTGTGTTAAGTTTACTAGTGTGAATAAATCATTTGAAACATTTCACAGTGCACAACCCCCCATTTCACCAACGCTGATGGCATCACTCTTCAGCTTCAGCCTTCTGATACCATCTCCTCTGCTGATGCGTTGGTGAAACGGTCATCAGTAAAATTCTTGCTGGCGACAGACCTTTTATAAAAAGGTTGCCGTGTCAGGGGGGAGGCTGAGTGCAATGGCAGGTAGCAGAAGTGTGGACTGAAATGCAGACAAGGGCCAGGAGGATGCAGTTCAAAATCAAGATTTATTAAAGTTAAACAAAGCAGTCTTACGCTGGGAGCACAGCGGCAAATGTCCAAACAAAAGTAACTCCAAACAGAAACATAATCCTCAGGGGAAATCCAGAAATAAGGAACAATCCACTGGGTAAATCCAAAAACACACAGAACAGGGCATGACAGAACACTCAACATTCAATGAGGATGGAACAGAGACTGAACAGAACAAGCAAACATTTAAACACCAGGTAATGAGAAGGGCGGGACCAAGACCAGGTGGAGGACATGAGGTAATTAGACAGAAAACAGACACAGGCAAGCAGGTGAAACTAACTGAGGGGAACAGACAAGACCAGACCAAAATGCAGAAACACAAACTGAACACGGAATAGATGAAAATCAAACAGAACATGAAACAAGCAGACTGAACACTGAACACAAGGCATGACAACTAACACAAGAGAACAAACAACCACAGAACAGACCGAACACAGAGCCGGCAAGGCCAAAATAACAACAAACACACAACCAGGAATAAATACAAAGACATGAACTAAGACACAGGACTAAAATGCAGGACTAAAATTAAGATACGAGACAAGACAGATACTAAGTAAACTAAACATGTGAATGAACAAAAGAATAAGCTAGGCTACAAAACACAAAACCCCAAATCCCAACCCCAGATCTAATAAAACTTACAGAAACACAGAACCCAAAACCAAACCCACAAAAACAGACTAAAACAGGAAAAAGCATGAACACAAAACCACAGTCCTAACATGCAGGTGAATATGTGATGTGTTATCTGTCAACTGTTCTCCAACCATAGATGTCCAACCTCTGATTACAAACACCGCACACACAGATGCCATTATGAAAATAAATGGTACATTAAACCGAGGAGGAAACTAAAGGCTACGTTCAGACTGCAGGCCTTAACGCTTAATTCCGATTTTTTGACAGTTCACATTATTGCTTAAATGTGGCCCATATCAGACCCCAGTGTGAACTGTCCGCGGCCTGAGCGTGACCCGCATGCGCAGAAGAATAACACAACGCCACACGCAGTACGCTATTGCAGGCTACAGAAGTAAACAAGGAGAAAAAGAGGTTAGCTCTGATTAGCTCACAGGAGACTCACGTTTTTTATTGTCCTCTCACGGGTGACATGACAAGTATTCACAACTTTCTGTTCTTTTGATTCTGGCGCTGTCCAACACAACTGCCCCACTCCCTCCGTCTCTCTCCCTCCCCACTGTGTCCGCATGAACAAATAGCATGCACATAACTCAGAAGAGAGTTTGTGGTCTGGTCGATTTCACGTGTAAGAAAGACAATTCTTGAGCAGATGATAGCAAGGTAGAGGAGGAAGACAGCCACATGTATAATAATTTTAATTTTATTTTTGTGAAGCTTTTTCATTCACCGCGGCTCCGTCTACAGCAGCACTGTGACAACAGCTGCTCTAGAGTGACGTCTAAGTCGCATCAGTTCGGACCTGAGTGTCCAGACTGATGTTGCATTTAAAAAGATCTGTATCGGATTTGGACCACATATGGAAGTGGCCCAATTCCGGAAAAGATCAAATTCCATGTGACTTGGCCTGTTCACTCTGTCATAAAATGTTTAGATCTGGGTCACATATGAGCAAAAAAATCAGATTTGTGCCACATTGGTCTGCAGTCTGTCTGTAGTCTAAAATATAAAATGAAGACCCTCTGTTAGCCAACTTTCTTAGGTTAGCTAACTACAACTAAGGTAGCTAACTTAACTAGAAAGACAAACCAACCATCAGACAGACAGTCACACAGAGATATATAGCTAAATACTAAATAAAATATATGATAACTTGGTTAGCTAGCTCACAATGAATTTTATCAGTTTAATGCTCTGACTTAACGAGACGCAAACTTGGAGGATGACGTATGACTTGTGGAATTATTATATAGTCATACATCACCGGCCTGTTTTAGAAACTAAGCAATTTTTGCAACTTTGAGCACAAAATTAAGCTATTTGTCAAAAAGTATTTGCCAAATGGTGTGGCTATTCAACATTGCAAGGAAATGACTCAGAATAATAATAATAGAATAGAAATAATAATACATTTTATTTGATGGCGCCTTTCATGGCACTCAAGGTAACCTTACAACAAGAACCTCGGCTTTAACCTCACACATATATAAATACTCACCTTGCGCATACACAAATATTCACGCATTACAGTATGTGTGTATGTGCAAGCGTGTGTGCATGTATGTGCATGACAGTTTGTGTGTGCAAGCAACTAGGCGGCTTCTCATAATACTGTATATTCAATAATATACAACAAAGCATTTGTGACCAAAGCATTAACCACCATGATGGCAATGTATACTTATTGTACTTAATGTATACTACTAAAATTCAGTGTTTGATGAATGTAACACCTCGTGAAGAATTAGAATTTACTTGTTTGGACATAGGTCCAAAATGGTCAGGGACCATTTAGTGCATCTATTATTGTAATGTCAAGGCCTCTGAAGAAAACAGTCATACAGTAAGTAAATAAGACTACTCTTTTTTAGGGGTGCAACAGATCACAAAACTCATGGTTCAGATCCTTTCCAGACCAGCCAAATAAAACACACAACGCTTGGCAAATTTGTGGACTACAGTTCTATAGCCCTGTCAGTTCATTTTAGCTAAAAACAGGCTGAAAACAATTTGTAGATAATTTACTTCTGATCAAAGGTGTGCAAGGGTGAATGAACAAAAAAAATAAATATGCATTTTACACTTTGTGCCACTGAAAATTATATATATGACTGTCTTGCACCCAGGTCCACAAAGTGTTTCCCAGTGGCCTGGCAGCTCAGGAGGGCACCATTCAGAAAGGAGATGAGGTGTTGTCTATAAACGGACAAACTCTGCGTGACGTCACCCACGCTGATGCCACTGCTGTTCTGCGTCAGGCCCGCAGTCTGAAGCTGGCAGTGGTGGTTGTCTGTAAGAGAACAGAGGAGGAAGGAACAGAGGGAGGAGACTGTGGGAGCAAAGAGCCCAACCCTGTAGGTGAGTCATACAACACACAGGGGTGTAGACCTAAACCTGAAGAGTCTGAGCCTCTCCAGATTCCAATGCTTTTCTAAAACACGAGTTTCAATTTAATTAGAAAATAAGCCCTGCAGTTTATGTTTGCCTAAAAAGGTTCCACATTCCGTACTATGGGATCAGTTGTACCTTTTAATATCTTAACCTTTATTTTCCCGCTGTACATAAAGGTGTGCAGGCTACATTTGCCATTTTCTGTGAATTGTGTTTTGTGCTGCAGTGGAGGAGCAGGGAGCTCCGGTGAGTTTGCAGCTGGAGAAAGGAGCTGGTGGAGTTGGGTTTACTCTGGAGGGAGGAAAAGGCTCAATCCACGGAGACAGACCTTTAGTCATCAACAGGATCTTTACAGGTATATTCATGATGCTGACATTATTATGATTTCATTATACTTACAATTAAACAATTTCCAGTAAATTCAAACACTAGGCTTTCTTATTAACCATGACTAATAAACAGATATAACATATTATCATTATTATTTGATTGCTTCTGTTTATTTGCTAAAATGACAGAAAGCAGATTTTCTGTGATGTGAATGAATGTTATTATAGAGAAGAGACACTTCATATTTCTTGATATTTGAAGGAGGAGAGGATGTGATGCATTTCCGGAGTGCAATTAGTTTCAAATCTGGGAAAGGAAGCTGCTGCAGACATGAGTACTACAGTTGTAATAGTACTCATGTCTGCAGTCATGCAACTATGTAAAACTGTAAATGACTGAAACTTGGCAATGAATGCTTAATCAGTCTTATTCTCTTGTTTGGCTTTTTGTGAAATAGAATGAAATAAAGTCTGTAGAAACACATTTTCAAATTCTGGAGAAAAAAAATCTGAAAACAAATGCTCTGTTGTCAGTACTGAAACACATTCCCCAAACATACTGAAACCAGTTATCACAATTTTGTGAAAGATGCAAAGAGCTAATAATTAGTTGTTTTTTTAGAATACCCTTCCCAACTGTGTGTGTGTGTGTCAGGTGGAGCAGCTGAGCAGAGCAGTCTGCAGTGTGGAGATGAACTGCTGCAGGTCCAGGGAATCAGCCTGCAGGACATGACTCGCTTTGAGGCCTGGAACATGATCAAGGCTTTACCTGAAGGACCCGTCACAGCAGTCATCAGGAGGAGGCAGGGGCCAGTAGAATGACACACATGGCTGCTTACAAAAAGAGAAACTAAACAAACAGCAGCACTTGCGGCACACCAATATTGGCCTCAATATCATAGAAATCCTATCAGCCAGTCATTGTGGTCTACCATAGACAGAGTGGTTGGACAACTTCTAAATCATTTTTATTATTTTTATATCAAATGTCTGACCAGATCTAAAACCCAAGTTTTCTCACTTACCCACAGTGGTGAGTCAATAATCTGCAGAGCACACTGTCAGAAAGTTTACCTTCAGTAGAACATAGTATAAATGTTTGTTCCAGTGGATTATCCTGCATAGTGCCGTTTTTTTTTTACAGCGTAATGGGATCTGGCTTGTTGAATATAGATATAGAATAGTGTCACGGGGAGACAAAGAACAAATTTGTGCACACAAATAAATAAATTATGCTCTTAAATTCTTAATTGTTTTTTGAATTACTGAATCCGTGCTCTCAGATTGAGGGACATCAAACATAACACAATTAACCGGCAAACAGACTATATCCAATCAGCATCACAACTGTACAAAATAAGTGTTGAGGGAACACGTTGAAATGTTGAGACAGAACAAGTTTAATGCCATGTTCTGTTCATTTGTGCAAACAAATTGAGTTCGAGAGCATAAAAAAAAAATCACTTGTGTGCATGAATTATTATTGATTCAATAGCCCGACTGTGCAAACTGCTTATATCTCTGCCTCCATGACAATGTTTTTGTAAAATATGTGGTAAATTACATTCATACATACATTTGCCGAAATTATGGCTAAGTATGATGCAGTAAAACATGACACTGGGGTAAGTATAGTTGCAATGTTATTTCATACCACAGTAGTGATGTGAGCCAAGTAATTTTACCCACTCTATCCTTCACAGTATGAAACAGCAAATCACAAATCAGGCCCTGTGAGCCACACAACACTTCATGAAAGCTAATGTAAGGCTGGTGGTTCTCCAACAGCTGACTTACATATCAGTCTCGAAGTCTACAAAATCAGTCTGATTAAATTCAGACATCGGCACAAACCTTAAGGAGAAAGGAAGCACTGCAGGAGAAAGGCACAATAAAAGCAACACCTGTAGAGAACGATGCAACCCAGTACAACAGCCCAGCATCAAATCTGCAGTGCTGTTGTACTGGACTGATTCAAATTGTGATGGGTGTGGAGTACAGGTGTTACGTGTTGTTTTAATGCTCCTGTATCTTGAACCTATAATGGTATGAAAAGCAAAAGGAAATCAGTTGTAAAAGAAGACAGTTATATACTGTATATTAGAATAAATGCCTATTTTTCAGCAGTTGTACTGTATGTATGTGGAAACAAGTATAATACACTTTGGTTGACTCAGTAGCTTTGAGTTTGACTCTCCTGCTACTAGTAGTTATCTGTCAAACCAAACCAAACTGGAATGTTAGAGTTGTATTTGTGTCAATCTTGAGCATGTAATGGGACATTTTGAGCACAGAAAAGGATTTTATGCAAGCACATGAATGACATTTTTGTACAGAAATAATCCCTCAATCTATTCTGTACTCATTAGTGTTTAATATGCACAAAGATGCACAATAACCTGACACTGAGCACGTGCCCAAGGCTTTGAGTGTGCATACAGCAGGAAATGTGAGGACAAATGTGCGCTTTTAACTTTTATTTATAATCGAGCACAGAACAGACTACTTTGCTCAAATGTTCTATGCGTACTAATCATTTCTAATTTTCTGTGCTTAAAATGACACAAACATATTGCCAAAGTATGTCTTTGCATGCAACCACAAAAGAATGTTTTCTATTACTGTTTTCTAGAACTTGTATAAAGTTGTTCAAAACGGAGCCAAATCTGTGTGATGTTTCATCCTCTAAATTTGTAGATGGCTTTAAAATAGTTTGAAGTGTGAGAAGCTTTTCTGTTATTCTGTTAAGAAGAAGACCAGTGATGGACAACAAGATGTTTCTATTAATCATTTTAATGCTGGTGAAATACAAAACTAACTGGGTGCAGAACAGTACAAGATCAACAGTTCAATGTGTTCTGACTAGACACGTAAAACTCAATGTTAAGAGTAGCAGCTCTCATGAAGAGGAATAAATTATATATGTTTGACATCTATCATTTTACATATATTCTGCCATGTCAGCCATTAAATTTCCCCAGGACAACCTGAAACTAGGGTAACACAGGAGGCAAGAACAGTCACATGTTGCCAGAACAGTGCACACAAGGAAACTTTGTATTGGTCTCTCAATCACAGAACACAAACTTTACTCTGGATATTTGGGTTCACTGGTGGTCAAAAAACCCGTCACAGTCACAATCTAATACTTAAAGGGTGTAACTAGGACTGGTTCTGCCATAGTATACATGCTCTTTGACCACCTAGTCATTCTGGATACAGTGAGATGCTTGTTGGTCAAAGTTCACTGGGGTGAGAGAATGCACAGGGGTAAATCAATACCGAATCACATGCTGCCGCACTGTTCTGTATCAGAATCTCATGTTTAGTGTTCACTGCTTGCATTTTTACATGTTAGGTGTAGTTCACAGTAAACAGGTCCTGTATTGTTGAGGATGCCTCAAAATATAATTAGAAACTAGCAGCAAACTGGTGAAAAAGCTGCTGGTGATTCTGTGAGTTAAGTCCCAACTTTTTTGTGGCAGTCAAAACATAAACGTCCCAGCAAGTGTAGGATATAAGATGGACAAGGACCCGATTTCAGTTTAGTATTAAGTGATCTGTATGTAGTTATCATATCTGGAGCAGAGAAAAGAGTTACTGCATGTGTAAATGCATGCAGAATGCAGTCGGATCAGCCAGAACACCTCTGCAGGTGAAGATGACATCTGGACAGTTAAGTTAAGAATCAAGCTATCTCGAAAGAGAGGCCCTGTCGCAACGCTGCTTCAAGAGACTCTCGAGGGACAACGACAACATGAAAGATGACTGACAAGGATAGCCAATCCAGCATTAGTGCTATCACGTTTCCCGACTGGCTCAGATCCCAATCTTACAGTATAAATTATGTTTGTCTCGTTAGCTGGGTGACCGAAGAGAGGTCTACAGATGCCTTCAGCTGTCCCAGTGGGTCAACTTGACCCTCGCCTTGCACATTGTAGCAGTCCTTTGGGAGAATCCCTCATCACTTCCCTTAAACCTGCAATAACTGATTTTTTCTGGCCATTGGAAGTCAGCTGAACATATTGGTGCAGTAAACATGTACACGTGTGTTCGAGATGACTGCAGCTGACTTTTCGCCAACTTGATAGTCAAACATGATCTGCAGGCGACTTCAGGGGTTGGATACAAAAACACTGCCGTCAAGTAGGACAAATTCTACCTCCCGTACCGTGAGCTTACTGTGAACTTAGAACAATGACTGATCTCGCCGCACTAAGTCAAACACACATATTGCCTTATCATCACCTTTTAAGTTGATATGGCAAACTTGTTAGCAAACAGTTGCTCATCTACACATCCAGCAGTTCTACCTAGCGAATGGGAGTCCAATACTGACTCTCTGTTAGCTCTGTTTTGGTGTCCACAGCCTTCTGAAGGAAATATCTGTCTCTACCCACCAGCTAGTCTCTGTGTCTGTCTGCTGTTGGCTGCGGAGCGGGTCGTGAACAGTGGGTTTCTAGAGCTTTTTCACTGACAACAGCGGCCTGCTACTGCCAAAAACAACACGAGTAAAGGTAGGAATTATTATTAGCTGTGGGCTGTACAGCTAAACAATTATCAGTTTTCACAGTCATCTGATACATTGTAATTGTAAAAATATCGATTATAGCCACTTTAACCTGAGACATACTGTACCATGTTTGTTGATAACTCCACCTATTAAATATTGAGACCCGATCACAATGCAGGCAGGAGAGGTAATGAGCAGAGGCCTGTCATCATATATCCAGATAACGTAATCAGATACAGATCACATGTCATTACATACACTTGTTGTGGGGCCTGTACTACGAAGGGAGTTCAACCTACTCAGAGTTAACTCGGGGTTATCAGGCAAACTCAGGGTTGACAAACTCTGACCGCCTACACTGGAGTTGAACGGTACTACGAAAGTAGATAACATGTTGGGTTAGTTGAGTCCGTGTTAACTTAATTGGAGTTGGTGTGCGTTTGCATAAAAGGGGTGTGTTCGGCCGTGCAGGCGGAGTTTTTTTTCGCAACGGCGCTTGCTTCGTATTTCTCCAGAGGAATGCATGTTGGCAGTGTCAGGAAATTATGAATGTAAAGACAAGTTAACGGCTAAATCTAATATCGTGGCGGCTGACAAAGCCAGGGAGACTTGTTGGCATCACAATGAGTAGGCCTAAATTTGTAGCCTAATTATCATCACAGTGTTTTTATTGTAGTTCAAATCTCTATTATGTATTTTATGGGCTCTTCTTTTATGTGTAATATGATTAAGATATAAAGGTACTACTGCACATAAGGTCCATTGTAATAGTAAAAAAGGAGCCAGCGGAGAGGGGGAATATTAGATTAATATAAGATTAATCTACAAGTAAAAAACTATTTTAATAAATAAATATTCTCTGACATTATAGTCACACATTTATGAGAGAAACTTCACTTTGCAAGGCTGCAACATCACACACACACACCTCTGCCGTGTATTACGCATGTAGTGGAAAGTTATATTAGACTCTGCGATTGGATTTAGCAGTGAGGAAACACTTGTGAGTTTAGCCCACAATCACTATCATGCACCTTAGAGACTTTGTTTTCTTCTGAATAGGCCCAATCCATGGCAGAGTTATTTTCGTTTATGACAAATTTCAGATTTTTCTTCTTGGAAATTTCACACTTTCATCTGGGAGTTGATGTTTTTTTCCTCTGTTTTTAACCCCGACCCTGGCTCCATATTTTTGGGACACATAAAAATCTAAATATGTGAAAACACTTTCAATTATAGATTACAGATGGGCTACATCCAAGAAACTATCCCGTTAATTAATTAAGATCTTTTCTCTAAAATCCCCGAGTCTGCAGGGCTCGCTGTCTGAACGTAATGCTGTTGTGTTCAGAACTTCACTGCAACCGCAGTGGAACAAATCAGGATGAAATCTAAACATTATGAAGTGGTGTGGATTAATATCCTACTTCTCATGATCACTGAGTAGAGATGTGGTGTGTAGTCCGCGTATACAGGATAACCTCGAGTTAACCATGAACAAAACCTGCTCGGAGGAGTTTAGAGATACAAGGTATATTGCCATGGCAACAGACCTCAGGTAACACCTTTCGTAGTATAGGTTAATCGGGAAATTACACCTGACGTCACGAAGTTACTCCTGAAGTTACCCGGATAAGCCAGTTACACCGCTTCGTAGTACAGGCCAGGGGTCTTTAGCCAAAAAGGTGATCAGTGTTGATTCACTTTGAATGTCAGGAATTTGTGCTTCTCTGATTTCCATTCACTTTGTATTCCTCATGTAAATGGGTGTTTCTTTCACTTTAGCAGATACTTGCATGTACATTGAAACAATTTCACATAAAAAATGCCTGCTTTATTTAAACAATACAGACACACACAAATCACCTTTAGATCCACATGTAAACAATAACATCTCAAGCACACATGACTGGGAAATGATGGAATGTAAGTAATTTTTCTTTCACTGTGAGGTAAAAATGTTACAGATACAGCGCCAAAACATTTTTAAAAGGAATCTTGATACTCCTAAAAAATACTAGTTTAAACATGTCACATGTTCAGGCTCTAAAGAAAGTGGGTATGTCGACAGTGTACTACACATCTTTCATCCGGCTTTCCCTGACTCAGAAAACTCTTCTTTATCCATTCATTTCATACTGAGGGATTTCTTTATACACTCTTAACATGTTCAAGCAATATATTAATCCAATTTATTCAGTAAGAATTCAGCCTTAATGAAGAGATAATGAAGAGAAGGCTTAAATAGTGTCTTTCAAACCACTCAGCTGTAGTGTCTTCTCATTCCCTTGACCAATGTCAGCTGCAAGATTAATACGAGTAAAGTATTACTGTGTGTGTGTGAATATCTGAATAAGATTCTGGCAGTTGTGGAATAACTTACATTTATATATTTTGTGAATAATATTTATGTAAATATAATACAGTAGCGACTTTGAAATTGTTCAGTTATTAAATACAGACATGATTGTAGATTTTTTTTCTTTCAAGTGCTATAGGTTTTTTCGTGTGCAGGTGCAGCGGAGTGAAGCTGTTCACCCCATCTCTCTAACCTGAAAATTAGTCTTGCATTAAAAACAACACATGAGATACATAAAGCCAATGGTCAGTGTGGATGTGGATGTCTTCAAGTGCTAAATAAGAATTAAAGACTGCCCTAATCTGGACAAGTGGACATACTGGCACTAATGTCCACTTCACGTTCCACAAGTACATTTCTTTTTCCTCATGCAGAACTCTCATTGTCTACACTGTGTAGACAGTGAGGTGGCCTGGACAAATACTGCGTTTACTGTGCCAGGGTATACAGAGGAATACTGAAGTAAGATTCAATACCTTTTCAACATATTTTAAGACTGCCGCGTCACTTTGAGCTGTAACCGGCTAGGTCAGCAACACAACTGTAAAAAGGGACACTGTGGAGTTTTAAAAAGGAATTTATATATATTTAAATCATTTTTCTTTACTATATGTGACCAGGTTGTAACCGCACCTAAAAATTGAGGCATGGTGGAAGATTATGGTCGGTTGTACTCGTAAATCAGTTTTCCGCACAGATCTATTTTTAGGGCCGTATGAGTGTGGCAGTGTGAGAGCAGCTATAGACAGACAGGGAGACAGCTTCACACAACATGCTGGAAACTCAGGTAAACTCCCACTGCAGCGTTAGAGTAATATTTTTATCAGCTGCAGGTTGAAGTAATCCATGCTTGTTACATGATAATGTTACATTTACTGTATTTTGCCGACGTGATACGTCATCATTAGCTCGCCTGCTGCTTTTCAGTAACTAACTTTACTATATGTGTGTCTTTCTCCGGAGGCTCAGCACTGTGAGCACAGCTAAATGTATTGGATGATAATGAAACGGTTAGTGAGCTGGGCTGAATATTATAAATGAAATTGTTGCCTCACTTTATAACTGTTAGACCGCAGTAAGTAACGTTACTGTAGTGGATGGGTCTTCCTCTGTGTTGTTGTCGTCCGGTGCAGTTATGTCGCATCATTGGATATTATGGGGTCACGCAAGAAGAGAAGCTGTGTACCTGAGTATCAGTAAAAACACAATAAATCTAAATTGAACGTTATGAAGCAAACAGCAGTAGATCCGTACTAAAGTAGCTGGCTGCTCCTGCCTTGCATCAAGGCTAGTATAAACAAATCGCTCCACATTTGCTTTGTAGCGTTACATCCTTTCTTGCAGGCTTAAATAAAAACTTTGACATAATACTGGTGGGACACAGGATGGTAATATGAATCGCGTTAGCAGGTAAAGTAATGTGGAAAGAAATAACGTTACATATTATATCTTACACCAGATAACTTTAGCAACTGCTGGGCATTAGCCGGCGAGCTGACGTTACTCTCTTATGACTCCAGCCTTTCTGATGTTTTGTGAAACTGTGTTTTTACTTGACATCATCTGATTCTCTTTGGTCTGACAGGCTTCATCATATAAACCTTTCTGGTTGTTTTTATCGTTACGTGGAGTTTGTGTTGGAGTCTGTGTTTTGCTGGGGGCCGGTTGTTTTGTGGCGTTAGTGTCGTTAGCTGTGTTGTTGTAGTCGGAGCGAGGCTCGGGAGCGCGCATACAGCTTCTATCCCAACCCAATACCTTCTGATTAAAAGCAGAATAGTGGCTGTTCCAAGCAACAGAGAAAACAGGCGTGTGCTTCATTTCTAAGTGAGGCTACAGCTCATTGACAATAAGCCAGTGAACATTTGATTTGTTATTAAGTAACAAGGGTGAGTGTAATCTTTTGTTATTCAGCCACAGCATAAAAATAAAGAAAAAATTGAAAATAATTTGTTAAAGGTGTACAGGATGAGGATCTTTTTTTAGAGTCATAATGTTTTAGTCTCGTGCTTTTCCATGTCCTTTGATTTTCTTTCTTGTCTCTGCTTTGAATAGGACCTCTCTCAGGAAACAAAACTAGTATTTACAGAGGAGACTTCAATCTGGCTTTCATTACAAAGGCAGTGGTGGAGGAAGTAGTTAGATCCTTACTCAGGTGTTCTCATATTGCTGACACATATTACATTGACACACCTCATGAGGCATTTTTGCATCTTTTACAGTTTAACAGTGTCCCCTTTACACTATCTAGTAAAGCTCTCTAGCTTTGTCAGGTTACATTTGGCTTATGTATGTTTATTGAATCTTAAAGTATGTGATTGACACATTTGGATGTTACATGGGATGTTTAATGTTACATCACATCCCTTTCATTATGAAAGGTCTGGTAGCTGGACTGGAAAATCCATCGTTAGCTTGTGACCAGCTTTGTGAGTTCAGTCAGTGAGAAAAGCCATTGCAGCCAAGTTTTGAGAAGCTAGCTCAAATCTAATTAGACTACGCTGAACTTGGGAGACCAACTGCAGGCAGCTGGTTTGGTTCTAATCTTAAAACATGAGGATTTTACAGGGACTGTATATGAAAAAAAAGACAGGGAAATGTACTTTAGAAACCAAAGCAGCACTAAACATGTCCTATTCAGAAGGCAGTCTTTTAGAAAGAATAATCCGAGAAAAAAGAAGCTGCCTTTGTTTAAAAAGGCCACCGCTGTACGCCATCCCACCTGTGCTTCAGTGTAGCTGATAAAAGAGGCAGATATTCACGGTTCAGAGACAAGTGGAGATGAGCAAAACTATGGCATTTCAAGTACAACACAAACAACTAAATATGAGGTATGAGTCAGTATTCCAGCATAGGGTAAATAAGGTCCATGCAACATGCATGTTTACTGTACACACTGAAGTATGCAATTACATTAAAAGATATTCTGTACTGCACACGTACAAATATAGATTTGTATTTTCATCCTAAAGATTGGAGGAAACAAATGTCCCACAGATGGGGGTTTAAAGAGACTGGCATATTAAAAAGAAGAATATGGTCTAGACTTGCTCTATGAAAAGTGCAATGAGATAACTTCTGTTGTGAATTGGCGCTATGTAAATGAAATAGGAAAACAAAATGGAGTTTAAGATACAAGTTTTGTCAGATGTAAGCCCATGTTCTTATTTGGGGACTTTTCAATATGTCAGCTGCTTTCAAATCATGGATTTACTGATTCCTCCTGCAGTAACACAGGAATAAAGGAATGCACATTAAAAATAAATGGTGGATTAGATCCATTTTAAATATGGGGCCGTTTGATTGTTGCTGGGTTTGGACTGTTTAAAATGGAATGAGCATTTGGCCTGACCAGTCAGTAGACCTCAGGTTTGAAGGCAGATCTTTTGCTGTCAAAGGTCCTTGAGGGATTTGACGGCCTTGGCCAGGTTGCTGTAGAACTCAGCCATGCTGGAGGGGAAGAACGAGTCGACCACGGAGCGAGGGAGTAAGCCACCTAGGTCTGTCTGGAAGAAACTGAACACCTGGGTTTTGTTGGGCTCTCTGGAAATGTAAAACAAAAAAAGAGAAGCACAAACAGTACGGTGAAGATGACCTGAACTCAGCATATCCTCTACACACAAACTGTACTTGCTTGGTGTGTGTTAGCGTACTCACCCTGAGATGGGAACACATATGCAACCACACGGATGGTTGAATCCTCTCACGTAGCCAGACTGGGGAGGACAGCCCAGGTGACTCACATTGGTGGCTGTTTGACATGACAAAAAAAAAACAACATCACACGCATTCATGTGTGTCAACAATATATGTGGCTCTCAACCATGGGAGCTCAGGAACTAAACCGAGAGCCTACAGGTTTTCATTTCAATGAAATAGCTTGGCTTGTGCAGATGCATCTGGTAATCTGGTTGTGGCTTTCCATCGTTTTGCCCATCATTTCTATCAGTTCACAGCAACAAAGTCCAATGGAGCAAGAAACACGGACATTCAGGTTGGAAACAAGCCAACAGGTTATGCAGATCATATAAACCACTTTCCTACCAGGAAGTGGGTCTGTAAACTGCGAGGGATGTTTATATACAGCTCATCAGGTGTGTTACTGGAGAATCAGATCATAAAATGTGATCCAGAGGTTAATAATTGTCAAGCTTTACAGAAAAGAGTAGATGAGTGGATATCACCTTATTCACAGTTACTGTACAATATTGCCTTGATCAAGTTCTGTTCAAGTATATGTAGACATACAGTGGGGGAAAAAAGTATTTGACCCCTTGCTGATTTTGCAGGTTTGCCCACTTACAAAGAATGCAACAATCTACAATTTTAATCATATGTACATTCTAACAGTGAAAGACAGAATCCCAAAGAAAATTCCAGAAAATCACATCATATGAATTTATAAAAATTGATAACCATCTGATGAGGAAAAACAAGTATTTGACCCCCTACCAAACAGCAAGTATTCTGGCTCCTACAAGCCAGTTAGTCTTTCTTTAAGACACAGCCCCAATCCCAACCAATTATCTACATCAAATACACCTGCCTCACCTCGTTACCTGTATAAAAGACACCTGTCAACACCCAAACAACCAGCATCCAACATCACCACCATGGGCAAGACCAAAGAGCTTTCTACGGACATCAGGGACAAGATTGTTGATCTGCACAAGGCTGGGATGGGCTACAAGAGAATCGGAAAGCAACTTGGAGAGAAAAGATCAACTGTCGGTGCAGTTATCAGGAAATGGAAGAAGCACCACACCACCGCCAACCTCCCTCGGTCTGGGCCTCCACACAAGATCTCGCCTCGTGGGG
>NC_060166.1:469400-485726 GCF_021292245.1 Micropterus dolomieu | reverse complement strand
GGGACAACTCCATCGTATTGAGGGGAGGATTGACGGGGCCATGTATCGTGGAATTCTGGACCAACATCTCCTTCCCTCAGTGAGAGAGCTGAAGATGGGTCGAGGATGGGTGTTTCAGCACGACAACGACCCTAAGCACACCGCCAAAGCAACAAAAGAGTGGCAGAAGAAGCACATCAAGGTTCTGGAGTGGCCTAGCCAGTCTCCAGACCTGAATCCAATTGAAAATCTTTGGAGGGAGCTTAAAATTCGAGTTGCCAGGCGACAACCTCGGAACCTGAATGATTTGGAGGCTGTCTGCAGGGAGGAGTGGGCCAACATCCCTGCCGAAATGTGCACAAACCTTGTCACCAACTATAAAAACCGTTTGACATCTGTGCTGGCCAATAATGGCTTTTCTACAAAATATTAACATGCT
Organism: Micropterus dolomieu; assembly: GCF_021292245.1. Classification (NCBI taxonomy): domain Eukaryota; kingdom Metazoa; phylum Chordata; class Actinopteri; order Centrarchiformes; family Centrarchidae; genus Micropterus; species Micropterus dolomieu. The sequence continues at coordinate 485,308 of NC_060166.1, read as the reverse complement.
GTTTGTCCAGGGGGTCAAATACTTGTTTTTCCTCATCAGATGGTTATCAATTTTAATAAATTCATATGATGTGATTTTCTGGAATTTTCTTTGGGATTTTGTCTTTCACTGTTAGAATGTACATATGATTAAAATTATAGATCGTTGCATTCTTTGTAAGTGGGCAAACCTGCAAAATCAGCAAGGGGTCAAATACTTATTTCCCCCACTGTATTTCTACAGCTCCAATTCATGCACTATTGTATGTTAAGTTTTAATGCTTTGGAGGGCTACAAATCATCACTGCTAGGTCTGAATTGCTTTTTGACCCTGAAATATCTGAGATAATATGAGCAGTTACAGAGGTGGTATTCTGCTCATTTTCAGGTTCAAAATCCTATTTAGGGGTTGTACCAGAACAGGTTTATAGGGTTTCATTTTCAAAAAATACCATACTGCACATTGCTGCAGCTCCTCTTTTCACCCTGTGTTGAAGGCTTCGTTTTAGCTATGGAGTGATACATCTTGTCTCTAAATGATCTTTGTTGGGAGTTGCACATGAAAAAGCATAATACCACCTCATTAAAGCCGAGATTATTCTCTATTTATTTCACTGTTTGTCCTTTGTTCCCTTTCACTTCTTTACATATCTAAGAATTATGATAAACTGCTTCTTTGGTGAGTTATCATAACCAATAGAACTGATGGCCAAACCTCCAAAAATAAGAGTCGAATTGAGCTGAGTTGTTCAGGGTCAGCAGCAACGTGTTTTAGCCACCTAAAGAAGGCCCCCTGAAAAAAAAAATCAGTTCAATTGTATCCTATATTTAGAATATTTTTGGTGCTTTACCTGCTGTACAGCCATTTCCTTTGGAACTACATTTTCTCAACCATAGATCTTCGTATCCAGCTTGTTTGGCCGAGGTTGTACATAATCCTCTTCAGACAAGTGATCACTGCAAACATGGAGTTGTCCCAATACTGCATGTTGAGTGTTCTCAGCCAAGTTACACTTATGCGTGGGAATCTCTTCCATTCAGATAATGTAGTTCCAAAGGAAATGCCTGTCTGACAGCAAGGTAAGCGCTGAAATTATTAAACACATGGCGTACATTTGACCTGATATTGATGTCTTTCAGTGGGCCTTCTTTAAGTGGCTAAAACACATTAGCTGCTGACCCTGTCCACACATTGCTTAGCTTCAGTGCCGGTACAACTCTCTGCTTCCCTGAACTGGGCCATCTACAACAGGTAATAAAAAATCCCCAACTATCCCTTCAATCTGTTTAGACTTGTAGTGTTCCTTCAGCATACTAAAATCTGAAAGAGCCTTGCATCCAAATCAATCCTACAAGTAAACCAATCCAGCCCCTTCTGCAGGGCACAATGAATCTGAAAAAGTACAAAAGAAACAAGTACAGGAAGCAGAGGAGACAAGAATGAGTCGTTACGCACCATTTGATGAAATGGTGCCATCTTCGTATTGTTTAACTAAAATAACATCTACAAAGTCTCGTGGAGCTATGATACCCATAGCTGCTGAGGGAGTGACTGTTCGGCAGATAGAGATGTCCTGCACAAGAGTGGGAGACAAGGGAATGTACTTAAACAAAGCACAAGCAAAAATGGATATCACAATGTACGCATTTAAAGCTGCACGAGGCAAGGTTTTCATTTTAAAACATGTATGTGGATTTGTTCTAATTGCTCAGATTTAGTGGGTTGGGAAGGGTAACTGGCAACAAAGGTTGGATTATTGAACCATGAGTCATGTATGCCGTTTATTGACACAAACTCACTAGATTTATGGTATTGCAGTTCAAAAGTTGCAGTTTCCAAACAGCGTTGCTGCAATGTGTTTGCCACCAATATGATAAGAGACCTAGTGCACCTTTAAAAATAATTCTTTAATGAAAATCAAAAGAAATTTGACAACTGTATGAAGTGAAACTGTTAACTAATACAGAAAGATCATGACAAAACATCCTGTGATCAGAAAAGGACATTAGTAACACACCTCTGTGATTTGTTCCAAAAGCTCAAACTTTTTGACATTGTTGTCCCACTTGACTCTGAGCCCGTTGGGTACTGGTTTCAGACACTCCCACACTTTCTCCGGGCTGCCGCTCACAACCCCGTCCCCCTTATAACTGCAGAGGAAGTCAGATGATAGTCAGGACAGTACATTCTCAAAGCATGGCTGCTGTGAATTAGAGTCATACATTCATGCACAGGCTAATGATTTAACAAATAAACAGTACATTTCTTCTGCTCTGCATTTTTCCAGCCTTGAAAAAAAATGAAAACATGGCTAATTCCTAATACCAGTTGGTAGAGTTCTAGTCCACACCTTCCTTAAACATAATAACACATAATATATTTCTTTAAAAAATGATGAGGCATAAATAAAAGTCTAATTCTACTGTCGTGTACTCAGTGTTCATGGTGTTGCCTAATGTGTTCTGGCCAAAATTCACTGTAGAAGACTTGTTCAAGACAAGGCATCGGAAAGTTACACAAAATAGATAATAGATAACAGTACCTGGTGGTAGCAGCTCTTACAATAATATGTAAAAGATAAAGTAGCATCTGTGATACATTCACAACAAACCACCTTTACCACAAGATTATTCCCAGAGGGACATCTCGCTGGGAAATGGCTTTTAATTTTTATCAATGCAGTTTTAGTTATCATGCAGGACAGGCAGCATAATATAATAAACATATGGTCAATTGAAGGCACAAGCCCTGACTGTTATCTTTATCTCTGTGTTCACCCTGAGGACAACTCGTCCACTGAAAAACTAATCTACCCATGGGACACATAAAGTAAAATGAACACCCGCACAAGAGCAAAACGTCTTCTTAACTATCTACGGTTTCATCGGTGTTCAACTGTTGATTAAATCAAAACTAGATGAGAAAGAAAAAGTTGAGCTTTTCTCACACATTCCCAGGGAACTCAGACGAGGGACGCCAAGACACAATCACGTCATTCTGCCAAAGAAAACAGTGGATTTACAGTGAGCAACATTAACCTGTGTAATGAAGGGCCTGGTACATGCTGTTCCCTCTGAGACTCAGAGCTGCAACGATTAGTCGGACGAAATAAAAATAATAGCTATTTTTGCAATCAGTAATCGTTTCGGTAATTTTTCAAGCAAAAATGTCAATGCTGGTTTCCTGCTTCATAAATTAAAAGGATTTGCTGCTTTTCTTTGTTATTTATGATAGCAAAATAGGGGTCTGTGGAGTTTGGACTGTTGGTTGGACAAAAGAAGCAATTTGAAGACAACACTGTGGGCTCTGGTCAATTGTGCTGAGCATTTTTTACAATTTGTTTTGACATTTTTTAGACTAAACCAGAGGTTTTCAAAAGTGGGAAGCTGTTCCAGGGGTGCTCAGTGAAAGAAATATTACATTACTTTTTAAAAGGAGATCGAAGAGAATATCCTAAAGGTGTGAGATTTGGTTAAAGAGATAATTCAGACACACAGTAGTTTGAGCAAATTTGTTCCCACTTTGCCAGTCAGAAAAAAATAGATGTCTTAGGAGATACCTTTATGTATAGTGTCTGAAGTTATGTCAAACAGCAATATTAGGTCATCTGTAACTGTTGAGTGACTATGGCATCAAATCAAATCATGACGCTTTAGGCATCTGGGACTTGAGCAAAACTAACCAACCACCAGTCCCTGACTTTGAAAAAACCCTGAACTTCACGATTAATCCTGAAAATAATCAGTAGATTTATCGATAATGAAAATAATGATTAGTTGCCGCCCTCTACATTAAAAATAGGCATAATGCATTTCTGAGTTCTTACTTAAGGAGTGACTGTGACAGAAAGTTCACTCTCAGGTCAGCCATCACTGAGCACCAGTGACTGAGCCTTGACCATGGCTCTCACAGTGTGTCTAGCATCGTTGGCACAAGTTGGCCCTTAACTGGACCCAACTGTTCAGCCAATGAAGCATTTTAGTTCAGTGTTAGTCTTAATTAGAATGTGTGGGTGACTGGGTTCTGACAGACGTGCTGAAGCAGGAGGATATATTGAACTGAGATGGTGAATTTCAGCACAGTAAGGAACAACAACACTCGCTTGGTGCATGCTACTAAATTAAAAAGCCCAGCCTCAAGTTTCGTAAAAAAGTTCTTCACCCTGTCATGCCAGGTAAGACACCTGGCAAGGCCACATGAAGTGACACATTTATGAATGTACCCGTTGGTTCTCTAGCGTTATTCCAGAGAACAGCATGTATCAGGGCAAGTGGATGTCTTGCAATTTCATATCAGACAATAATAACAGCAAATGTTTACCGATTTCTTGCAGACTTTCCACCCGGACTCATCCCTCTTGTAGCCCAGCAAGCAGTCAGCCACCGCCTTCGCTTTATGTTCGTAATCCATAATAGTAAAAGTTAACGTTACCTTGCTAACCCAATTCACTTTGTAGACTAACGTTAGCTGACGGTCCAGCGGCTCCGTGACCGACACACGATGCTTTTTTTCTCTCAGTTCAACAGAAACTCAAAGTCACACTGTACCTGGACTATGTAACGCAGGTGCAGCCACGACATGCAACGTTGCTTAACGTTAGCAAATAGACCAAAACCTGCTCGGGTGAGCGTCGACCGCCACTACAAAGCTAGCGTTAGCCAAAATGAATGAAACCTGCTACACAATACCCGCATCCTTACCAAGCAGCTAGCTCGCGCATACGAGGTGTGTGGAAATAAACCATCCACAATTCCTGTTAACTGTAAAATCGTTTTGGCCTATTCCCGCGCGACAGGCCACATTTGTCTCAGCTAAAGCGTTTAAAAATTTAAGATTTCCCTGAAATACGAGAACCGTTTGCAGAAGTGACATATCCAGAAAATATAACTTCCGGTTGTAGCTTTCAAAACAAAATCCCTATATAAATCCCTATAATCACTATATACAAACCTAATCATTTATGACTATCTGCCATGTGCTTTTTATAGCATTTAGCACAACATTTACAAGTTTAATAAAGTGTTGTACTATTGGTTTATGCAAAGCAACACATTGATTCAGCGACTATTTAAACATATTTTATTATGAAGGCAAACGTGCCCGACTCTTTCTTAAAATCTGGTTGGCTTCACGCACCTGCGGCCAGGATCATAGCTTGTTGCTGCAAAGCAAGTTGGGAATTGTAGTGGTCATGTCATTCCAGATGTAATGGTGTTTATTGAGGCCAGGTCAGAACTATTTTATTGTGAAGTGTGCATGGAAATCAAGAGTAATTATGTTAGCTGTATATGTTTAATGGCTGGTATTACACAAGTAGAGTTAAAGTAGTGTGTTTTATTTTTTTACACATTGCTACAATATCCCATTTAATTATCTGACATAGCTGTTTCAAAATGATATGTACAGAAGAAAGAAATCGCATTTATAATAATATGCTCTCTTTCAATGCAATGTGTTAAAGAGGTCATATTATGCCTTTTGGCTTTTCCCTTTCCTATTCTGTGCATGTAATAGGTTTATAAAGTAAGAAAAAGCCCAAAGTCTAGCCAAAGAGAGCTACCATCTCACACAGAAAACACTGCTCCTAAACTGCCTAAAAACAGTAAGTCCAGCCTTTAGTTCCATAACCTATCTGCATCACTATGTAACACGCTTCACAATGCTCGCCTTGCACCTGGCTAGTAGTCCTTAACTAGGTACTGCGCATGTGCAACTCCCATCAAAGATCAGCAAAAAGTGAAATGTTTCACTCAGTAGCTAAAACGGACCATTCAACACAGGGTGAAAGGAGGTGTTGCAGGAATGTGTTGTATGACAAAAATATGGTGTTTTTTGAAAATTAAACCATGCAAACCTATTCTGGTACAACTGCTAAATAAAATGATGAATAATATGACCACTTTAACACCTGGTAGCATATACAGCCTATCTATGATATTTTGAGAAATTCAGAATACGTAACAGATAAGATAATTTTAGTAAAGATGTCATACATTGGAGCAGACCAGGTCATTTGACTCATTGACATTTAAATCAAAACTGGTTTTGGATGTTTTGGCCAGCTTTCCACGCCTGGCATCACACTTGAGATAGCGCTCCTTGTTGTGGATGACTTGAATGTACTGGTCAGTGCTGCTGTTCTGCTGGTCACTGCTGGAGGCCACGGAGGCGGAGTCTGACTCGGTCAGAGGGGTCTCCAGCTTTGGTCTCGCCTTGGGCTTCACATGAGACTCCATGTGCCTGGTCCTGGCTGGGGACTGACAGTGTCTTCCTGGGGAATGGATGTGACGCCTGGTTCGCACAAGAAGAGGGTCTGCTCCTTTCACATTGGCCTGGGACCGGGACTGTGACTCTAAATCTCCCCAGTCTATTTCTACTTCACCATCCTCCTCTTCATTATCTTCTTGCACTCCATATCTTCCTCGAGCAGTGTGGCTGTCTTTAGCCATGGACGCATGGCTCTCTACACGGTCACCGATGTAGAAGTGTGCAAGGTGGTGGAGGTCAGAGAGGGAACAGGGCCGATGAGCCTTCCCCAATGACATCCTTCTCCTGCCTTTTCCCTGGTCCTCCTCCTCCTCCTCTTCACTCAGATGCTGCTGTGATAGGTGGGACAGTTGAGGATGTGGTTGGTGGTGAGTGGTGCGGGGTGTGTAGCGTTTGATGTTGCGTGGGTACAGCTCCAGGATCTCTGCAGGCTCCTCCATGAGGTAATGGCGTGGGATCCGTGTGGCTGAGCGCACCAGCTTCTTCCTTGGCTCGTGCTCATTCACAATTACATAGCGGGTGGTATGACCACGCCGTCCACCATAACTCTGTGCAGTGACGATCCCAGTAGCCTCGACAGGACGTATGGAGCGTATGGTCTTCCTGTACAGGGGGTCAGAGTGGATGTTGTCAGAATAGTGAGCTGGGGGATTGTACGCCATGTGGTGGTAGGACTTGGACCTGCAGGCCCCACTAGGGCCACCAAGAAATTGTGGGGGCCTGTTATGAGAAAGGACAACAAATAAGAATCAGCATATTGATAATAATTATGCAATATTAGCGTTAGTATGTTATTGCATAATGCTTTCAAAAAGCATGGACTGATTTGAAATGTCTGCACTGCATTGCCACATGATCGTGTCATTATTTTGACAAAATTAAAGGAGGCATGATGCTCACTGTGATGGCTACTTAAACAGATTTCAAAGACTATTAAAAGTCCTGAAATTAAAAACCAATGGCTACATGGAAGCTTGAAAAGCATGTTAAAAAACCTAAAACTTTACTCTGATGCTTAGCAGTGATATAATATATATGCTATTTGTACAAAAATGGTCTTAAACACGCAACAATACAGGTATGGTCTTTTAAAGCCAGTATTCAGCAGGTTTGGATTCTACCCTTATCATGCCAAAACATAACTTACAAGTATACAGAGCTTCCCACAGAATATTAGTCATGGAAAAGAAACTGAGACAGCATTTAGAAAACTGTCCACTGGTTAATGCTAAAGTAAGTACAAATTAGGGCTGAACAATTCATTTTTTTTATATCAAAACTCACAGGAGCCACAATTTTTAATATAACTTTAAAGTAAACAATGGATCACTGATGTTAAAGTATAAAGCCATACATTCCTTTTTCCAATCCATTTTAACAAGCAACTTCATTATTTTAAATGCATGAACAAGATATGTCTATGTACATATGTATCTTCTTTAATAATGTAGACCATGCTAGGGCTGACCCCAAATAGTCGAAGATTCGATGTTTCGATTCTCACAGTCGAAGCTTCACAGCGAAACAACGATCTTGTCATTTTGGCGATATGGGTTGCTCAGCGTCTGATATTACATAGACCTACCTGTTTTCTTCCAATAAATTAATATACATATACCACACAAAGAATATTTTATTGTTTTAAAATAGTACTTGAAATAGAACCGCAAGCAGTTGTCGGCCGCACAGCATGCACACAAAGCTCTTTCACAAGACTAGCGAATGGCAGGAGAGCAGAGAGAAAATGTTCAATAATAAGGCTCAGTTTAGCTGGAAATGTACATGAGATAGGATGAATAATCTCCCCATTAAGAAAGACGCTGTCCGCATTTACGCACCAGGTACAGCAGCATTATGTCATTGATTATTTGAATCTCCCGACACTCTGACAGGATTGGTCAACTGACAGCAGCCTCTCTGATCATGATCATTTACACATGATCCATCAGTGGAGCCACAGACTTGTTAAGAGGAGCCGAGCTCCCCCGTAGTTTGCACCTGTTCTACAATCTCGACCACTGGATTCTCGCAACAGGAAATAACATTACCTTTTTACCCATGGATTTGTTTTTCTGCTGCCGAAATGTTTCTCAGTGTTGGTGAAACACCAGTTAATTTGCAATATTTTTTATAAATGAAACTGATACTGAATTGTTCAGCCCTAGCACTGATACTGATGCAAACAGACAACATGTATACTTTTTGCCCTATATCTATCATGTCAGTGTGTCTGAGACCTGTTAGGTCCATGCTCCAGCCTGGGTTTGGGTAGTATGGTTACTGTTGGACTTCTGACAGATCCAGCCATCCTTCCTCTGTTCAGTTCCGAGCGAGAAGCTGATTGGGCGATGGTGCGGATGCTGGTTCCGCGGCGAACAGGAGACTGAAAGTTTGTGACGCTACCATTCCGCCGGGGAGATGGAGTGTGGATGGAGGCCTCCTGGCTCGTGATATCGCTGTCCTGCTGATCTGGCTTTTTGTCCACTGCAGCCTCTGGAGCCTGCAGTCTCGCTAAGGTTGGGTTAAATGTCACAGGGTGAGGGTCACGACACTAGATATAATGAAAAACACAGAGGAGACCTGAAAAGAAAAACAGAGATACCTGCAGCTATCTGGAAGACTTTCTTCTTATCCTCAGTCCGCTCCTAAAGAGATTAAAGGACAATTCCACTTTTAGACAGACTGAGACCGTCACATATCATAATGTTCAGTTTGGAATGGATCTAAGGTTAGTAAGATTAGTTTTTATTATTATGTTAGAATTGTTTGCTTAAAATGAAAAAATGAAAATGATTATGCAGTTGCAATTGTTGCTGAATAATGTTCTGTCGATTGACTAATCAAATAATTTTGATTAATTTTGAAACAGTGTCGCCATAGTTAGTTTGATAGGTGGTCCACCAAAGAGCACTGATTTATTTTTTAACTGTAAAATGTTCGTTCAGTACAAACCCTGGGCATCATTTTTTAATGACTGAATTCAAGGTATCCTTCAAAATAAAAATAAGATATTTGTAACCATCCAGTGTAGTTTTGCCTAGTGTTTTGCATCCACAAAGATCTCTAAATGCTCAAGGTTTGTCAGTTAACATTTTGAAGTTACATAATTTAATTCAGTCCTAGAAACTATACAAATTAAAAATAAATATTGCTTCAGAAACGCACAGTCTGGAGCTGCATCCTCAGCTGGTTGTTCGTGAATTTGAGGGATCTGGCAATGGCCTGGAGATAGTATATCAGCATGCTGAAACACACAGGGACACAAGTCAAGAAGGCATGTTATATGAGTGTGTGTGTGTGTGTGTGTGTGTGTGTGTGTGTGTGTGCGCGTGTGCAGTCTTACAACAGCAGAAGCAGTGCAGGCAGCACGACGACAGGGCTGGTAATGTAACTCATCACTTTACTGAACCACAGGGGGAAGTCACTGGCCACTGTCTCAGAGATGATGTCATAAATCTTCTCTTGGCCACTGAAAAACACATTTAATCAGAAACAAAATAAACACAACCACACCTAGGAGTGCAGGTAGCTGCTCCTCCTTCAAATTTGGTGACTGCCAATTATTGCACAGCAGTATCCAGCAGGGACTGAACTTTTGTTCCTGGACATCATCTGCAGCCCCCTTACTACCAACTTGTGGACATAACCCAGACTGCCAAACAAAAACACATTTAGCCTGCATCCACATCCAAGCTGAGAGACAGCATCAACTAAAGGCAGCTACATTGTAACTTACCGTAAGTAAGAAACACCTTTTCTAAACTGTAGTCCAGACCCTTCCATTGATAGAATATGTATGTTACAGTGATTCATACTATGTCTTTGTGTATAAAAAAACCAGAGACCTCCTGGTCTCTGCATGCTTGTTTTGTCTGTCCTCATTTGCTAGGCTTTCTGTGTGTGTTGTGTCACTTTAAACTCATAGTACTGTCTTGATGGTTTTAATTATGTCTCCTTTTGATGTAATGTGATTTTATTTTGTAATCTAACTACCTGCACAATTTATCTACTTAACATGGATTTGTTTCGTGTTCATTGCTTGCATTGTGCTTTTCCTGCTCTCCACATTGCTTGCCTAAGTCCTTTTAGCTTTTTGTCCTGTTCAGCTGCTTTATGTTTTGCCTGCTTTCTCTTGTTATGAACTACATGTTGTCTGTTTTATTGTTTGTTTAAATATGCATTTTGGCTAACCCAGGCACATTTAAAGTGATGTTTAATGTCAATGTGCAGTATCCCTTTAAAATGTAATACAAATAAAATAACATAAAAATGATGAATGTTATAAGTGGTTACATGGGCTAATCTTAATGGAATGTTCTGAACATTTGAATATACTCTAATTTGCTGTCTTAGTAAAATGACGAGATCCATATCAGTTTCTCTTGGGTTTCTTAGCACAAAGGCTTAAAGCAGGGAGAATAAGCTCCATCATCATCCAAATGGGTTTTATAAACACCTTATAAACCTGTAGATTAACCAACAAGCTAGTCAACAATGTCCAATATGTCTGAGTTCAGTTAGGACACTTACCTCTGGCAACCACACAAGGACAGGACATTTTGGATGCTGTGTGCAATTTGAGACAAAGTGTAAAAGTGTTGGAAGGTTTTGATTTTTGATGAAGCCCTACAAGCAGGTTTGTCTGGAGTGCTTGTGCCAAGCTAGGTTAAATAAAACCTGTTTGGCTGTGATGTACTGACGGGCTACAGGAAGAGTGTTCATATGGCTAACCACACCTGTCCTCAAGAGAATAAAGACAAGACTAGAAATGGGTGTGTATTTCTGAAAGTCTGCAGCTGCAGGGGTCAAAAACAATCTCACCTGTCATCGTAGTAAATAAATGGATATTGGACAACAACAGATGGAATTGATATAATTCTGGCCAAAGTGTTGCTTTAAACAACAAAAACATGTATGCCATCTAAACAGCGTTTACCTGAATGGTCCACAGTGCTGCGACGGTCTGTATCTCACTATGGCAAAGATGGTGGGCAGCATACACAGAAACAGCATGAAAAGCAGCATAGCAAGGTAGAAATTGTTTGATCTAAAAAAAAGCAATGCAAACAGAACATGGGTGTGTTAAAATGAACACATTAAGAGCAATCTGCATGTTGAAAATTTTGATTACTGTCAACATGTTTGTCCCATTCATCTACTTCAAATAAGCTCTGCTGTATATAAGAACATGGAGCATTTGTCTTATCTCCTATCTAAATTTGTCTTCACTGACCTCCATAGCATTGTACCACTATGTATAGTGATGTAAGACTAAAACATGTCTCAAACCACGAGAACCTGGAATCCAGTGTGCATAACCACATAAGTTACACAGGTATTCGTGCTGTTGAAGTCCCATTCAGAGCTATTCAAGCATCCCAGTGAAATGAGTTTAATTCTTAATAAGAAAAGGCAGGTTTAAAAGCAAAAGCAGGTTTAAAAAGAGCAAAACATCCTGGCGGCTGTGGCTCAGGAGGTAGAGCGGGTTGTTGTTGCTGTTAATCGGAAGGTCGGCGGTTCGATCCCTGGCTCCCCTTGGTTGCGTGTCGAAGTGTCCTTGGGCAAGATACTGAACCCCGATTTGCCCCTGGCGGCTGTTCCGCCAGTGTATGAGTGAGTGTGAATGTTAGTTTCCGTTTGAGCACTTAGGCTCAGTGTATGAATGTGTATGACTGGTGAATGCAGATGTAGTGTAAAAGCGGTTTGAGTGGTCGAAAAGACTAGAAAGGCGCTATACAAGTACGGAGCATTTACATCCTGGTGAATAGTTTTTTACAGACACTGTTCCTCAACACCCAGGCTACTGCGTTCTGTTCATTAGGTGGAAACCCAATATGGCCACTGTTTTTCTTAATTAACATCCTGTAGAAAGACAGCTGAAATCGTATGTCTTTATGTGACTTTACCTCCACTGTAAATAAAATACAATGGACTTATGTTTTTGAAAAACCTGGTCCTGTATGAGTATGAATTAAAGTCGGGGTGTGCAATTTTAATCCAGTGAAAATCTCCTCACAGTCCTGAAAATAAATCCAGCGTTTGTCTTCAGCCCTAGTTCTGTAAATGGGAAACTTACAAAGTGACCCGCACCTCACCCACAACATTATTCTTTGTTGTTGTTCTCTCTATATCATGTTATTTGTCAAGGTACTGGATTTCTCCAGAATCGATCCACCTTCAACTAGGATTACATTCATGAAATTCAAATATAGTTTTAAATGTATACAGCAAATCCTTTGCATGGCCAGGTGCAGACAATTGCCTCCAGAAGAGACAGAACTCAACCATTTTTAAACCAAAACAACTAAGCTGATAACAACATATCCTGTTCAGCAGCTTAAGCAAGAAAGAGGACTCCACAGTGCACTGGCATTTTATCACTTACAATTTTTTTATTTCAATGATATATAAATCTGACAATGACAAATCTCATGGTCAACAATGGATGAAATGACGTGTAATGTGGAAGGGGTCACTGGTAGTGTTCAGCACTAGGCTCACTGTATCCAGTCTTTATGCTAAACACTCCCTTACTTCAGCTCCGTGCCTGATTTTGAGAGATATACATTTTTGCTTTGCATGTTAAACATTTTCTAAATACATTTCCATTGCCACCTGGCAAACAATTCTCTCATTAGTTAGTTGCTACTTTTTCTTTTTTGAGGCCAGGAACTACTTCAGTGATGTTTAAAAAATCCATACCATCACCAACAGAAATATTGACATAAATATATTCAAGTTTCTCAGCACTCCATAATTATGAGAAATCGGCGTAAAAAAGCCTTCTTTAAAACTTGTCTATATCAATCAATTTAATGTCTAACATGAAATCTTCTCTCAGCTCGCTGACTGCCTGAGTGTGGGTGTGTGTGTGTGTGTGTGTGTGTGTGTGTGTGTGTGTGTGTGTGTGTGTGGCTGCCTGGATTTTTCCACCACATCTGGCAGTGACTGATAAGGACCAAAAGAAGCAATGGCAGCTTTGTTACATAAATCAGTGTGGGCTGACCGCCTTAGGCCTGTGTATGTGTGTGAGTATATGTAGGAAGATGCATACATACTGTAGAACTACACAGTGATGTGTTACCGTCACAGCGGAGCTGGAAAATGAAAAGCTAGAAAACCATGATAATGTGTAAAAAGAGAGTTTCATCTTCATTAAAGGCAGGATCACATGCACACACTGTGCAGAGCTGAGTGACTAGGGATAGAGTATGTGACCAAGAGAAAATATATGGATTTAAAATGATGTGTCCTTTTGTTCTGAGAGTGTGTGTGAGATGTTAGTATATATAATCTGCTGTGCATGTGTGTAAGATTAGGCCTGACTTTGCTTTTTCCCTTTAAAGCTATTAGAATTATATTATGTACCACAAATTATCAAAGCCACTGTTAAAATATATATAATAATAATGTATAAAATATAGAAAGTGCTATTTTGAGAAGAATAGTTATAATGTTATGAGCATTAAGTGATAGTGTGACAAGTATAATTTCAATACCCCCAAATCTGTGATAAGAAGTTGCTTATTGGTGAAACCTATAGCTTTAGGTCATTCACATCCCTCATTTGATACGAAAGCTGACAGACTGCTTTCCACAGTTTACTGTGCATCCCATAATATTACAGTTATATTATAGTTTTATTCTCAAAATATTACAGTAACTCCTACAAAAACTTGTGCCATTAGCAAACCACATGTTTAGATAGTTTTGTACATGTTAATTACTACATTCAAGAATTTTCCTTTGATATATTCTGACACCTCCATCATGACATGTATTGCCCCAAAAACACTGCTGATCAAGGAACAGTTCACTTTTGAACTTTGACTAAATGCACTTACTTAGTTTTAATCTAGTAAACTCATTAAGCAATAATGCCACAGGCATGCAGTGTGTTATATTGATTGTTATCTTCATCTTTTTTGTAATTTTGGTTATTTAAATGCAGCAAACTTAATAAACCACCCAATTACACATAATAAGAGCTGGATCACTGTTACATTGCTAGACTTCAGTCCAGTCACCAGTAATTAGTATTATAGGGTGTGTGTGTGTGTGTGTGTGTGTGTGTGTGTGTGTGTGTCAGACCTGGAGGCTCGGAACACCTGCTGATGGGGAACATTGCAGGTGAGGACAGCCCAGCTCCTCAGATACATCAGACCAATAAGCTTTAACACGTTGAAGGCAGGAAGACAAGGAGAGAAAAATGCTCCCATCCTTGAGGAAAGGAAGCGAACAGTCAGTAACACACACACACAGTCACTGGGGTCTTGCCCCATATTAAAGACATTACATTCAGTGGTCTCACTTCATTATGTTCATTGCTGCAAGAAGACATTTCTGAAATGAGTTGAGGAAATACGGTTGAGCCAGCTACAGAAGTGTAACCGAGAGATTATCAAGGGCCGCAGTCCTTTAAACGGGGTCATGGAGACTGTTCAGACTATTAACTCTGAATTAGATCCTCTATTACACAAACCAGTGGCAAGGCCAAGGTGATACAGTGGAATTAATTCTCAATATTTCATTTTCTGTCAATTATGTTTTTAGACAAATCTTCAGACTTACCAGATCATTCCTTGGTTATATATCAGATGCAAAACATTCTCTGCTATTTTGAATTCTCCATATTCAGGCTGAGAAAAGACAGAAAAAGCATTACTCTGGTGTTTTGATGTTATGTCTTTTAGTTTTTCATTCATTGGATGTTAAATGAAGGTTCAATGACCTGGGGGGTTTACTGGAGGCTTATATCAATATGATTTGCAAAGAAAATTTGTTTTACTTATTGTTACTTGACTTGGATGTTTTATGTCTTACAGTGGTGTGAAAAAATGTTTTCACCCTTCCTGATTTCTTACTTTTTTGCATGTTTGTCACACTGAAATGTTTCAGATCATCACACTACCACCACCATATTTTACTGTTGGTATGAAGTTCCATTTCTGAAATGCTGTGCTACTATTACGCCAGATGTAATGGTAAAGTTAAACTTTTGTCTTGTCAGTCCACAAAGTATTTTCACAAAAATCTTCATCAAGATCTTTTCTGGCAAAACTGAGATGAGCCTTTATGTTCTTTTTGCTCAGCTGTGGTTTTCGTCTTGGAACTCTGCCATGCAGGCCATTTTTGTCCAGTGTCTCGTGGTGGAGTCATGAACACTGACCTTAATTGAAGCAAGTGAAGCCTGCAGTTCTTTGGATGGTGTTGTGGGTTTTTTTGTGACCTCTTGGATGAGTTATCGCTGCCCTCTTGGGGTAATTTTGGTCGGCCACTCCTGGGAAGGTTCACCATTTGTTTTCGCCATTTGTGGATAATTGCTCTCACTGTGATTTGCTGGAGTCCCAAAGCTTTACAAATGGCTTTCTAACCTTTTCCAGACTGATAAATCTCATTTACTCTGTTTCTCATTTGTTCCTGAATTTCTTTGGATCACAGCATGATGTCTAGCTTTTGAGGATCTTTTGGTCTACCTCACTTTGTCAGGCAGGTCCTATTTAAATGATTTCTTGATTGAGAACAGGTAGGGCAGTAGGCCTGTGTGTGGCTAGAGAAATTGAACTCAGCTTTTCAAAGATGAACCACAGCTGATTTATGTTTTACCGGGGGGGGGGGGGCAATCACTTTTTTCACTCAGGGCTTGGATCCCCCCCCCCCTT
>NC_060166.1:465971-469380 GCF_021292245.1 Micropterus dolomieu | reverse complement strand
TAACCCCCGGTTTTTTTTTTTTTCCGGGGGGGGGGGGGGCAATCACTTTTTTCACTCAGGGCTTGGATCCCCCCCCCCCTTAATAATAAAAACCTTCATTTAAAAACTGCATGTTATGTTTACTTGTGTAATCTTTGTCTAATATTTCAATTTGTTTGATGATCACACTGAAACATTTCAGTGTGACAAACATGCAAATAAGAAATCAGGAAGGGGGAAAACACTTCTTCACACCACTGTATGTGTAGAGTTTGACAATAGAAATCTGTTTTCACATTCATCTGCTCTGAGCTTATCTTAAATTTTAGTTTAACACGTGGACATACCCACAGGAAGCCAATCATGGTCTAATGTGCAAATTACGTGTGATGTGGAAACTTGAACCCCCCTCCGGAGAGTGCCGGAGTAAGTGTGAGTGAGAGTCCTTGAGCAACACTCTGAACCACTGATGAATAAGCAGGGTGGCACCTTGCATGTCAGCCTCTGCTATAAGTCTATAGCCTATAGTTTATAAGGCCACAACCTACCAGCACCTCTAAGCTCACTGATTAATACGTTAATATATTAACACAATACATCTGTGATGTTTTACAGCAGTTTTGTGATGGACTATTTCTTGGCCGTGAACTTCCTAGAGTCTTCACTGGTTGCCTGGCAGCTGCTCAAAGCAACTCCTTTTACAGTTTTAAAACATAAAAACTTGTGTACAACTCACAAACTTGCTCTCTAAATCCCAGCAACAGCAGTCACTCAGGTACCGAACAACCAAACCTCTGATGAAGTCGATGAGCAGGATGCTGGCCACTGTGAAGATCATGTCAATGATGGACAGCTTCAGCATCTCCTGGAGACACACCATACACATACCCGTCAGGACATGATGTAAAATGACAAACATATACAGTTCATTTAATTATTCATCACTCAAACCAGGCTAAAACCTGCTCATTATGTCAATAGAGTCTCTAGCTGTGTGTTTCAGCACTGCAGTATGCACTTCAGAGACTTGGAGAGAAGACATTATAATTTTTTTTTCTCAGGTTAATGCATCTACAGAATGATTAAGATGAGCAGGTCAGAAATGTGTATGGCAATTACCGTGTAGGTACTATAAAAAGAAAATGACAGGGGTAATACTATTTAATGGTTTAGTTGCTCCATCAGCAACTTTTTGTCTAGACTAAAATGTGTCTCTATTGGATGGACTGACATCAAATTTCAGACATCAAATTTCAGACATTAATGTCCCCCCTCAGGATAAACTATGATAACTTTGATGATTCCCCTGACATTCTTGACAAAACTTCAGTTTATCCAATACTTTGGTTAATGACCTAATATCAGCTAAACTAATTATATACAGTACCCATTCAGCCTCAGCTGCAGTGGTGGAAAGTACAAATACTTCGTTACTGTACTTAAGTAGTTTTTTTCGGTATCTCTACTTTACTTGAGTATTTTTAGTTGCTGCAACTTTTCGCTTTCACTTCGCTACATTTTAAAGTCAAATATTGACTTTTTACTCCGTTATATTCTGCACGAGACCTCGTTACATTGGTATTAGTCGTCTATGCAGCGCACTTGAGTGGAGCAGCAGTGAAAAACAAATGTAAAACTGATAAAGCCGACTCGGTGCGGATCAAGTTCAGCCAGTTGATGTGACACTGGCATACGCAGAGACAGTGCAGCGCAGAGCTTTCCTGTCAAAGGTGAAGAAGGCGAATGTTCACAACTTTAATGAGAGGATGAAGAGGGACTACCCTTCTAGGCACAAGGTGAGAAAAATTCTATGAGAGTGAATTGCGGGAACAGCAGTCAGGTGAACCTGTTCTCTCTTCTCAGAGTTTGATGTAGATCACAGCAGCTGCAGTGAATCTCTCCGTCTGTCTGTCCCTCTAAGCAGCTGAGCAGCGCAGCTCTTGTCTGTGTTGTGGTTTCTTGCTAGACTGTGACTGAACAGTGTTTATTACGTTTGATAAACGCAGACGGGCCACGGTGTTTATAAACTGTAGCTCGGAAATGCGTTCATATGCGCGTGCACGAAATTAAACGCATTCCAGCAAGAAATCTGTGGGACCAGTCCAGACAGGATGTGAGGGCGCTCCTCATATATCATTTAAAAACAAGACAGTAAAGTTTAGTTACAACTCTGGACTAATGCAAGATGGGAAGCAGTGGATTCACATTGAGTATTAAAATGTTGATTAGCTGGACAGACTGGCCAATATGGATGCACATCTCAGTAAATAATAAGCATCACATATTCAGCCCAGTCATTTTATAAATAGTATTTTATATTTGAAAATGTATTGAAGGAAACCTGGAGGAGCCAGTTTGAATGGGCCTGATGGAGCTGATAACATTAATATGTAGAAAATATCTATAATTTACAGGGGCTGTGCGGAAGTTTGTCAGTGGAGTAGATGCTGGATCATCAGCCAGTACAGGCACAGTTAATCCACATCCAGCCTCAGCCAGTAACAGCACAGACAGACACAGTCCAAAATTCTTTAGCAGGTCCCACAGTCCCAGGTGAAACACATCCATCCTCAGCCAGTACCAGCACAGCCAGAGATGTACAGCCAGCATCAGATCCAAGCAGCTCACACCCTAAAGGAACAGTTGCTGCTCCACATGACCCAGCAGATTGGCCCCCAGTTTTATCAGACTTTATGGGGACTGAGTTAGTGCGCAGAGGTCGATTCAAACCAGCACTTGATTTTTCTAGAAGAGGTTTCTACTCAGGCTTCTTACAGAGGGAGGATTGTAGTGAGAGCATTACGGTGTCAGGTGTGACAGTGCAGCAGCTCCGCAGCCAGTTTGTGGTAACGTAGCTGGTAGAGTTTTGCGATATAAACATCTGAAAACTGAAGCCAGCCTTGCTCTGTTTGGGACTGTGAGCTGCCCTTTATGAGAGGTGCTGAAGTTAACGTGTGGATTTTTGCTGAGATTGTAAACTGAGAAGTGTTTCAGTTAGTTTTGGTTTCCGCCTCCTTGTTACATCTTAGTATACCCAAAGTCCCAAATGGGGTTCTGTGTCTGTCAGACGGTCTGAAGGGGATACTACTGAGGAATCTTGGAGTTATCTTTGATCAGGACATGTCGTTTAAGTCTCACATTAAGCAAATTTCAAGGACCGCCTTTTTTCACCTACGTAATATTGCGAAAATCAGGAACATCCTGTCTAAAAATGATGCAGAAAAACTAGTCCATGCATTTGTTACTTCTAGGCTGGATTACTGCAATTCCTTATTATCAGGCTGCTCGAAAAAGTCCATTAAGACTCTTCAGCTGATCCAGAATGCTGCAGCACGTGTTCTGACAGGAACCAGGAAAAGAGATCACATTTCTCCTGTTTTAGCTTCTTTGCATTGGCTTCCAGTAAAATCCAGAATAGAATTTAAAATCA
>NC_060166.1:453525-465871 GCF_021292245.1 Micropterus dolomieu | reverse complement strand
AGGAGCCAGAGCGTTCAGCTATCAAGCTCCTCTCCTGTGGAACCAGGTTCCAGTTTGGGTTCAGGAGGCAGACACCATCTCCACATTTAAGAGTAGGCTTAAGACTTTCCTCTTTGATAAAGCTTATAGTTAGGGCTGGCTCAGGTGAGTCCTGAACCATCCCTTAGTTATGCTGCTATAGGCCTAGACTTTCCCATGATGCACTGAGCTCCTCTCTCCTCTACTTTCTCTCCCTCTGTATGCAACCTTATCCCATTATTGCATGTTACTAACACAACTTCTCCCCTTTCTGGTAGTCTTGTGCTTTCTCGTCCCTCTCCTCTCTCCTCCTATCACTTCCTGCAGGTTTTCTGGCTCTGGAGCTGTGGAGTCTGGATCTGTGGCTGCGGGTCACCTGCTGCCCCCGTGTTCCTGCTCGACACCCTCTGCTGCAACGACTATTGTTGCTAGTCTTATTGTTATTATTGTTATTATAATCATTAACATTGCGATTAGAATCATTAACACTACTATAAATATCTGTACCATTTTTCATTTAGTCTATAGCAACATCACCTTCACTGTCTGTACCTCTGTGTGTATATTGTGTAGGCTGCCTCCCTCCCCTCTCTCTCTCCTTACATCCCTCTCCTTTTCTCTCTATTCCTCTCCTGCTCTCTCTCTCTCTTTCTCTCTCTCTCTCTCTCTCACCCCAACCGGTCGAGGCAGATGGCCGCCCACCCTGAGCCATGGTTCTGCTCGAGGTTTCTGCCTCTTAAAAGGAAGTTTTTCCTTGCCTCTGTCGCCTAGTGCTGCTCTTGGTGGGAACTGTTGGGCTTCTGTAAATAGCATCACAGAGTACGGTCTAGACCTGCTCTTTTATGAAAAGCGCTGTGAGATAACTGTTGTTGTGATTTGGCGCTATATAAATAAAATTGAAAATTGAAACTACCACACCAGAAGAGCAATAACTCAGACTTATCCTCCCCACATATAGGAAAAATCCACTTGTCCTCTTGCGACTCAGTTTTACTTATTGTGATTCACTAAAACTTGTATATAATATACTTGTATTCAAACCTGTCTTGAGTGAATTTAAAAAGATAGATTGCGTTTTGTAAGATCAATACATTTTGATGTGTAGTACTTATACTTAAGTATTTTTAAAACCAGGTACTTTTTTACTTTTACTTGAGTAGGTTTATACTGGATGACTTTACTTGAGTAACATTTTTCATGTGGTATCTGTACTTTTATTTAAGTATGAAAATTGAGTAGGGGAGAGCCAGGACGATTGAAACACTTTTCAGATATACATCATTTTAAAATATAAACGTTACAGAGAGAAATCATTTGTTGTTGTCATCAATAACTCACGTCTGTGCTCTATCAATACCAGGTGTTATCTTGTAAAATGTGGAACAACTTCAATTCAATTTCACTTTGAAGGAAAGGTGCGCATTGTTTCATTCGTCCCTACTGTGCAGGACGGATGAAACACAACGATACATTTAAATAGTTTATGTTATTCTTGTTTTTCTTTAGAAAGCTTGACACTGCCCTTCTTAATATGTAATTGCAAACTCATTATGTCCTTTTTCTTAATAAAAAATAGTATAAATATAACTTAGCTAGCTAACTAGAATATTCAACAGCTAATGCACATTTGGATTAGATATCGCCTGCCCTTTTTATGATCATCTGCAGCCTGTTTTCCTGCTCTACTGTGAAGACCCTGTTATTTGGCTGTGAGCATCCTGGTGGTCCAGCCTGCAGCCAAGTGGACACTGCCCCCCTCCCGCCGTATCTAAATAAGGTAGAATGGCTGCGATCATGACCATGGCACATAGAACAATAAACACAACTCTTCATTCAAAAAAAATTATCGCTTGAGTGAATTTACTTTCCGTGATTGAAAACAGCTTCTTTCATATAACTCTGTGAAAGTGTGACGTATCCACCAGATTTTTCCCTGTTCTGTTAAGTACTGTGGACTGTATGTGCTGAGGTAATTTGGCAAATCAGACGTATATGGTCTCCGAGAAAATCGTTGTGTTTCATTTGTCCTGTGTTTCAATCGTCCCGGCTCTCCCCTACTTCTTCCACCAATGCTCAGCTGTACTTTCTGCATTTACTGCTAATTAGAAAATGTTTATATTCTGATTAATAACACTATGATTTGTGCTAGTATTCATCATTCACAGCATGAACAGAAACACAGTGAAGCCTTCCAGACCTGGTCCTTGATCTGATACATTTGAATTGTATAAATGCAACCACCGTCTGTTGTTATAATTTCTGTTACTTTTAGAACTTATTTCACCGGACCTAATTTCTATTGAAAAAGGCAAGACATGTGCCATGTGATTGTAAAGTATAGCAACCAGAAGAAAGAACCTGTCCAACGTAGGTCTCCCAGCATTGGTCCTGCTGAGAGCGGGTGTTCTTTTCAAACAGAACTGTCTGGTTGGAGACAGTCCCTGAGCTGCTCCTGCCACTGTTAGTAACATCCAGCACCATGGCGATGGTGCTGTTGTGATGCTCAGAGATCCCAGAAACCAGGGTGGAGAGGCTGTCTACCTCAGACTGAGAGATGGTAGCCAGGAAGGAGCTGGAGTCAGACCAGTTTCCAGGATTCACTGGGACCTGGAAGACCAATATAGTATAGGGGCCATCACCAGCTACTATGTGCTATGATACTCTTAGATGGGCAACTAAGAACATACTGAGTGAGATAAGAAGACACACATATCAATGTCATGTCTGTGTTTAGTGCACAGCTTGAAGCTTTACTATTCGCACGAGACACTGTGGCGCTGGCCTTCATGGATGGCTCACGAGCTACGAGCACACCGAGAGCCCAACACTTGTTCATTGCACTATTCTGAAAAACCAGGAGGCATACAAACAAAATATTCTGTGAATAAGCAACAAGTAAAAGAGTGTTACTGAAAGAACATCCAACATTGCTACATGCGCTGCCTGACAAGTATAGTAAACATTGCATTTGTGTAATACTGTTGCTTATCTCCTAATCAAAGTTGTTCACTTTAGTTCAATGTATTTTGGCTGTCCCTGACCCTAACCCAAACACAACAGCTCCTCTATGCTGAGGATGCATTGACCTGATTATGGCTAAAATGCATGTTGTTAATACATGTTTTTCTACTTGCAACCTTCTACTGAAGAAATAGCCCCTTTAAAAGTCATACATTAGTTCTGAAAAGAGATGTTGCATTGTGAAGTTTTTCAAATGTTTTCAATTTATGAGGAGCACAAACAAAATTCCAAACCTCACAATAGTGGGGCACTGGCGCAAGTTTATCTCAAAACCTTGGTAGAAACTAAAGCTGTCTGTGTTGCCACACACTACTCGAGGTAAGTGAGTATAATGAGGGTTAAGTAACTCTGGGATTGTTACAATCTGTGATGACACACCTGATTGTTTTTATGATAGAGCCACATCTCCAGATCTCCGGGAAGCAGCTGATTTTATCATAACTAAATGGTATGCTGTCCAGAACAATGAAATAAAACCTAACAAAAAAACTAAACAAGAAACAGATGCTTCTATTTTTCTATAGTTTCTATACTCACAGCAGAGCTCATGCTGTTGACCTTATCAAGGAGGGCAATAATGAGGCTGTAGAGATTCCCCAGGTATAAAACAAGCACTCTGTAAACACATAAACATATTACTAGTGTTAGTGTACACTAAGACTTGTGATGGATTCTGTAGTCTATAATTAGCAGGGGTGTGTCGAGATATTGTGTCATGATCCTTTCTAAGGTGAAAAGGTGTCTCATGATATCAGCATGATGGAGTGTGCGGGTAAAAATAGCGTAAAAGATGCCCCCGCCATTTTTAAATTGTTTGCGTGGCAGCATTTTGGAAACAGTAAACGGCAACAGACAGACAAGACACAAACAATATGTAAGCAACATTTTAAAATGCACCTGCATTGTTTTGCATTTTGTGAATTTCAGTCAAATAATAGACTATTTTTCCAGTCATATATTCTGTAGTTGAAGATTTCTTAAAACTAGTGTTAAAATATTGTCTCATCTTGTTGTTGGAGTGATAGAGTACCTGGCCAGCTGGAATCGCAGCGACGTTCGTGGGTGGTACATCTCGAGCTGAGCAACCAGCTCAAAGGCAGACGGAGCAATCATGGTGATGAGAGAAACCACCACACTCACCTGTAGTTAGGAAGGACATTAAAGGGTGTTTCCAAAGATCTTTCTTTTGAGAAAAAATATACAGTATATACATATACAGTGCAGATAGATATTGTTGTCTGTCTCTCCATCAGCAAAGATGTGAAAGTCTTAATTGTTTTGATAAATGCAATCTTGTTTGAAATTCATGAGGCACAAGTGTGTCAAATTTTGAATTTAAAGTTTTTACATATAAGAAATATATAATGCTATATTTTGTTGGAGAATATAAAATAATTAATGGGGTCATGTCAAGTTTAATAAAAATCTATGTATCAAAATGGTTTTTAAGAGGTTTACTGAAACACCACATGTCCTTTTTGTCTAAATGAGAGTTAATGATACTGTCAATTTCAGGAAATCATGGGTAGTTAAACTGTGCAGACACAGGACTTGTAATTTTGCTGAAGTTATTTCTGCATTCCACTCCACTCACATTTTTAAACCCAATTCAGTATTTAGTTTTCTTTCATTGTCACTTTTCAGCAGTGGTGCCTATAGAGCAGCTTTCATATCAAAAAATATCTTTGATATATATCAATTTGCTCTACACAAATTCTCATCACATGAGTTGAATAGGTGATGTAATTTAATTCACGAGTAATTGCCAATAATCACTTTGTAAAATTAACTGTTCCCAGTGTGGTTATGTGGGATGGAAAATGGTGATTACATGAAGTGATGAGACAGTCAGATAAACCATACAATGACTGATGACAGTTAATCGTCAATAAGGCTGCATACTGATATTTGAAATCTTTACTGCACCAACCAGCTCTCCAAAGGCCCAAGGTATGTTTGCTTTTAAATTTGCTTGCTCTTTTCTATTTCTTTACCTTTGGAGAGTTTTGAGGTTTGATATTTATGGATACCGTTATATTGAGTCATTTTGTATCTTTGTAATTTCTTCACTCATCTATTTTCTGACTGGTGGCAGATATGCTTTTTGTAAAGTCAAGGTGATAGTCCTCTGATTGGATGTTTGAGGCCGCTACTATGTGTATATACAGTTGCATCTCAAGAAAATGGAATATCGTAAAAACTTTTAAGTCAAAAATTTAAACTTTCATATTCTAGATTCATTACACCTAAAGGTTTACAGCTCATGGAAATCAAAAATCCATATCAGAATATGAGAATAAAGAATGTATAATACAGAAATGTCCACCTGAGAAGAGCCTTTAGTCTCTCAGTCTGGTTCGGTACACAATCACAATCATGGGGAAGACTTCTGACTTGACAGTTGTCCAGAAGACACTCATTGACACCATCCACAAGGAGGGTAAGCCACAGAAGGTCGCTGCTGGGCGGGCTGGCTGTTCACAGAGTGCTGGATCAAAGCATGTTTATGGAAAGTTGTCTGGAAGGTTAAAGCGTGGTAGGAAAAGGATTCACAAGGAGTGGACCGAGGCTGGAGTCAGTGCATCAAGAGCCAGCAGGCACAGACGAGTCCAGGAAATGAGCTACAAGTGTCACAT
This sequence comes from Micropterus dolomieu, assembly GCF_021292245.1. NCBI lineage: Eukaryota > Metazoa > Chordata > Actinopteri > Centrarchiformes > Centrarchidae > Micropterus > Micropterus dolomieu. The sequence continues at coordinate 460,196 of NC_060166.1, read as the reverse complement.
TCCTAGTGTCAAGCCACTCCTGAACCAGAGACGGCATGAAGCGTCTTACCAGGACTAAGGAGAAACAGAACTGGACCGTTGCTAAGTGGACAACAGTCCTCTTTCCTCAGTCTATGATGCTTTGCGGTGACATGTCTTCTGCTTCTGTTGGTCCACTGTGTTTTATCAAGTCCAGAGTCAATGCAGCCTCTACCAGGAGATTTTAGAGCTCTTCATGCTTCCATCTGCTGACAAGCTCATTTCCTTTTCCAGAAGAACTTGCCCCCCCCCCCACAGTGCCAAAACAACTAGTAACTAGTTTGACCATGGTGTTACTCTGATTGGTTAGCCAGCCAACTGGCCTGTCCTGAACCCCACAGAGAATCTATGAGATATTGTCAAAAGGAAAATTAGAGACACCCGACCAACAAGACAGACGAGCTGAAGGCTGCTATCAAAGCATCCTGGGCTTCATAACACATCAGCAGATCCACAGGCTGATTACCTCAATGCCACACCACACTGATGCAGTAAATCTTTACAGAACTTTTTAACTTCAGAAAGTCAACATTTCTGTATTTTACATTCTTTATTCTAATATTCTAATGTTTTGAGATGTGTATTTCCATGACCTCTAAGCCATAATCATCAAGATTAAAATAAAAGGCTGAAATATTTCACTTTATTTGTAATAAATCTAAATTATATGAAAGTTTCACTTTTTGACTTAAATTGCGGGGAGGAAAAAACACGGTATAGAGAGGGTTGTGATGCTGCCTATATAATTGATGAAAGTCAGACATACCAAAACATAATCAAATACATTTTTCAGCAGTAAGCAAGTAAATGTGCAGGAGTTCTACTCATAGTTTGTAAGTGTATAAAAATGAGGGGGAGGCTTATAATGAATTGTTATGAACAAGCTAAAAAAGTACTTAATGTGACAACTCTCACTTGACACACACCATTTTTATGTCACGTCCCCCTACTGTGCCTCTGATTGACTAACCCTTACCTTAACCAATGGAGGCAACGAATACTAGCCAATCAGAGGCAGAGTTGTCAAAAATCTGATAGGGAAAAAAAATAAAATAATGCATCTTCACATTTGGCAACCAGCCCCTCCTCCCGCTATCGACGGCAACTGCTCAGCAGTGAATCCTTCACATTTGTGTTAATTCTATTTATCATAATGGCACACATATATAGTGTATCTAAATAAAACTGTCACATGTAGTTTCAAAATGTGAGGATCTGTAGTTTTTCTCTGTTTCATGTCACTGTAAATTGAATATCTTTGGGTTTTGTGGAAATTTTGTTTAGACTAAATATGCAGTCTGAAGACTAAATGATTGATAAATAGAAGGTATTTGACGGATAAATCTGCAGTTACTTTACTTATATTGCCATATAAAGAGCTGAACACTGAACCAATTGTGGAACATGCTAATAGAAGAGCAGCCTCTTCGAAGAGAATAAAATTGTGTGCTGTCATTGACAGATGGAGGTTCCCATTCATTAGTCGGCATCCACTGGATCAGTCTCAGGTCTCCACTTTCATTGATTCCTTAGAACTGTATGTTGGATAATCTAATCAAACTAATGATGTTGAGGATGGTCATGTGTGCTCTGCTCTGCTACCTCGTTCTTCTCCCACAGCGTCAGCTCTGGCTTCTCCTGCTCTAGTTTCTGAGAACGGTCCACCACAAAGTAGATGATGTAGATGCTGCCGGCCAGAGACAGCAGCACCAGGATGTTGGCTAAGATACGCAGACTGATCAGAACTGCCCTGGAGAAGAGAGCACAAATTTAATATTCAAAATCCTAGCAGTACCTCAACATTTTAATTGGTCAAAATATTTTATATAGTGGAAACTGGTTCAGGAATTCAACTGGAGTCTGCTGCTACACTCACATTAACATACTCTTCTAACTGCACATCCAACACACCCTTTACTACACAGCTCTGCTCACTCTTTTGCACGTCTGTTGCCATGCTGCTCACCTGAAAGCTATGCTGTCATTCTACTACTGTTCAAACCCTACTGTGCTGAGTTTGGTGTTTGCTTGCAGTGAAGGAAAAGGTCAGAGCCTAGACACCGAATATTAATACTGTCCATATTCTGTATTCACACACATACATTTCACAACCTAATTTCTTTCTCCTGCTCTGACACTTGTATCTCAGGGTGGAGGATGACCTCTAACCAATGATAACTGAGATATGGAGTGAGGCACAGAGCACTTGTTTGTGTCATTCTAATTTATTCTTTCACTCCAGTCATGTCCTTTTGTGATTTACAGTTTCTAGAACTTATGTCAGGATTAGTGCATATCACTGTGTATAAACTGTACAGTTTTCACATGCTGGGTAAATCAACTGGATTTGAAAATGATTCAAGGGGGAAACAAGCCGCTTATGGAGTCACTGCTTGGTTGTTTCAGGAAAATTAATCACTAATTAAGTACATGCACAGAAAACATGGGAAAACAAATAACAAAGACACCTACAGACTGGTATCCTTCTTCTTTTCCTGCTCCTCGACAATGGCTTCCTGTGCATAAAAACATGTAGTATTATGTGTCTAATGTTAAAACACATCCAGTCACATTTTTTGATTTACAGTGTTCTGTGCATGAAAAGTGTTAGAAATACATTAATACAGAAATACAGGGAAAATAAATATTCATGCTCAAACATCTTGCTCAGACATCTTGTGTGTCCCTCACCCTGATGTTGTTGACAATGGCAGCTCCTTTGCTCTCTGCAGCCTCTGGGTTTCCGATTAGGTAATCCCATGCACAGAAAATTCGCCAGCAGAATGTGAAATTCTCATCAGAGGCACTGGCCAGGCTTAGTCGAGAGTTCTTGGCCATTCTGCAAGAGTATTATCATTTCTCAGTCAGTTGACACTTGACAGTTGAAACTCTGGATAGATTTCCATGGAGTTTGTGGATATTGATGATCCCTTGTGCTCCCTCTGACTCCCTCAGGACAAACCCACTACTCTTAAGGCTCTAAGAAAGATAAAATTATCAATTAATCATTCTTAGTAGGGGTGTGATGAGACACAAGACGATATTCGAGACTGGGTTCACAAGATCGAGAACACACGAGATTTTAACACTGTTTTTAAGAAATCTTTAGAGCTGGCAGGGGACAATTCACTCTACAGTCAGTGCAGCTCCCAGTCATTCTGTGCTGCTCTCAGATCTGTTTCTCCTGTAGATCAACTTATTTAATATCATCCCTGCTGAGTCATGATTTAGTCTCCCCTCCTCTTTTGTGTCTTTGTTTGTCTTTAAATGTGATTATGGCACCTTTTCACCTCAATAATGAATTATTTAATTTTAATTCACTTAGAAAATCCTGGACTTGAAGAGCTCCTGTGTTTCAGCAGCTTTTCTGCTCATGTTCAAAACTTTCTGCACATCCAGAATCTCTCCCCCATAGGCTATCTGTGTTCTCTGTCATGTCCAGAAAAAAGTCAGAATATTACCAGACTAACTTCATCATTTAATGATTAGTCTACCTGCCATTCACTCTTCTGTCCATTACGTTATTGATCCGCTGGTAGTAGCATTATCCCCTTCAGACTGTTTGACCGACGCAGTTTGAAAATGCATGTGAAACCGAAAGTAACTCACAGTCAAACAGAGCAAGGTTGCGCTTTAGTTTTTAGATGTTTATGTTGCAAAACTCTACCAGATACATTTCCACTCGTTCAGCTGGGTGGAGTGGATTCACTCTGTGAGTCTTATCGGTTAGAATTAAATTTGTATTTCACTGCGAGAGAAAATAATGTGTGGCTTGACAGCGTGTGAAAAATGTCAATTGTGTGAGTCTCCCCTACATTAGTAGCCTACTGGGGGATGTAATGAACATTGCTGCCTCTAGGAAACACTATAGGGACTTTTGTCTATTAAGGTCATCACAACATCAGGTGGTGGGTGCTACGAGGCGATGCTAGATGCTTAGTATCAGGGCTGGATTGGTAATCTGGCATACTGGGCAAATGCCCGGTGGGCCGACGCACCTTTGGGGCCGGTGTAACATAAATTATTTATTTAAATAACTGTTTTTAAAAAATGGGCCAACAATAGACCCATAAAGCAGGGACAGCGACACTGGGCCGGCCCAATCACATCAGCTGCAGCACCCAACATAGAGCAGGCACTGACACTTGAAGGAGTAAAGGAGGGCTGTAGCCCCTGGCAGTCTATGGTGTTAGCAAGTGACAAAGTGACAGGGCCAAGGGAGAGAGAGCAGGAGGAGAGTGGAGGTGAAGTGGTAAGCATGGAGTAGCTCAACCTGTAGGGAGGGAGCAGGGAGGTGGGGTCATTTACACTGGGGACGCTGGGCACATGTAGCCACCACTATTTGAAAGCATTTGTTAAAAATGTTCTATTTTTATATTCTGAATTGTCACCTGCCACCTGAATGCAGGAAATTAAGTGTTTAATGCTCAAAATCTTCTGGAGAGGATCCCCAAACCCTCCTATCAACTATTTCATCAATACAATGTTATATCTCATAGGCTAAGTGTTTCATCACACCCTTAATCTGAGCCCTTAAAGGAAGGGTGGTGTATTGGTGAGGGGTGTCCGACCGATTTTTGCGGGCCGCCTGTACCAAAAATGCCAGGGCCGATTTTTTGTCCCAGTCCAGCCCTGCTTAGTGCCATAAGGTGCATTTGACTTCATGCGGCGCTGCGCAGCGCTGACTTAACATGATACATGCTGGACTTAAAATAAGGCATGCTGGTTAGAAATTGTGTCCGACTTTCACCAGCCCTGCAAAACGTCACCATGTCACATGACATTGAAACCTCGCAGCCGCAGTTGCTTTTCTCTGGCTGCACAAAGTTGGAACCACCTTGTGCTTGATCACGGCATTTTTCTTTCTGCCCCAAGATCAGTCCTTGATCTCAGCTCAAAGTAGGCTCATGCAGGTAGAATGCAATTTGACGGCTCCGTTTTTATTCCTTGTCTCCTGTTAGACTATCAAGTCGGCAAAAGTCAGTTCCTGCATCTCAAACGCACCTATAGTCACAACTTGCAGGGCCAGCTAACTACTGTACCTGGAGAGCTAAGCTAAGAATAATAATAATTCTTAATAAAAAATCACATTTTTAATATTTGGTATTATTTTAAATCACTAGAAAGACTGATGTTAATTGTATCTTATATGTTATATTAGGGGAATATAGAGCTGGGGAACATGGCACCCTGTAAAAATAGGACCGTGGGAACAAGTACACACAGTTTCTTTAAGACACATATTTATGTCAATTTAACTCCTGCCCCATAACAGTCTGCAAACCATGCTTCTTATGTTTAGTTAGTGTATTGTACCCTTTCCTCCCAAAACTCAGCACTGTTGATGATTTGCTGTTGGTCAACAGCACAATGTCAAAGTTCCCTAAGGCTGCACTCACGCAAAAGATTTGTGTTGATTTACTTCCCCCCAGGAGCAGACCAGCTGCCATGGCCAGGACATTAGTAGGACTAAATTTTACTAATCTCTGATTAACTATTCATCTACTGTATTGTCAGCAACTGTCACATTTCAGTGAGTGACATGACAAATGACATGATCTAGTCATTATCTAAAACAGATATGATCAGAAAACTGCATCCTCAGGTATTAAATCACTTTGTTATATTAACAAATCATTATATAATCTTTATATATACCATTATCAAATGAGTTGTAAAGAGCATAATGATTACTTTCTTAACAGAATGATGAAACTGTAGGCAAAGACAGCCATCCCAACCAGGAAGTAGGCGAGGGGCAACCGGTACCCTGCACTGCCAATTTTCCTCACCCTGCCATAGTAACCATAGAATAACACCGAGTACTGCAGGTAGCCCTGTGGAGATACAACACACACACAACTAGTGTTCACAACAAACACAAAGAGGTACAGTACATAATGATATGAAAAGGAAATTCACCACAGGTAGTTTAAATGCTATTCAGTCTAACACATCATCATGAATGCTAAATCTGTTTGATGGATCTGATCAGTTAAATATTTGGTCCAGTGCAAGGTATCGCAACAGCTACAGACCCAAACTTGATTTATTTGTGATTCATGGTGCCTAGAGGATAAATTGACTCCCTGACCTTTCCTCCAATGCCTCTGTCACGTCAAAGATTAATATGTAATGGGCAGATGGAATATGTAACATCGCTGGCTTCATTTACTTTTTGTCATTCAGACACAGGTGATTTTCACCATAGTGTTTCTTTATGGCTTCACTCAGACTTCCCCTCCTGATCACCGCATTTAAACGCACCTGCCAGCCATCAGTTCATCCACACAACAGTCGGGGAGACCAGGCATCGTAACACAGGTCAGATGTACTAACACAACTTCTCCCCTTTCTGGTAGTCTTGTGCTTTCTCGTCCCTCTCCTCTCTCCTCCTATCACTTCCTGCAGGTGTTTCTGGCTCTGGAGCTGTGGAGTCTGGATCTGTGGCTGCGGGTCACCTGCTGCCCCCGTGTTCCTGCTCGACACCCTCTGCTGCAACGACTATTGTTACTAGTCCTATTGTTATTATTGTTATTATAATCATTAACATTATGATTGTTACCATTAACACTACTATAAATATCTGTACCATTTTTCATTTAGTCTATAGCAACATCACCTTTACTGTCTGTACCTCTGTGTGTATATTG
>NC_060166.1:447338-453425 GCF_021292245.1 Micropterus dolomieu | reverse complement strand
GAGGCAGATGGCCGCCCACCCTGAGCCATGGTTCTGCTCGAGGTTTCTGCCTCTTAAAAGGAAGTTTTTCCTTGCCTCTGTCGCCTAGTGCTGCTCTTGGTGGGAACTGTTGGGCTTCTGTAAATAGCATCACAGAGTACGGTCTAGACCTGCTCTTTTATGAAAAGCGCTGTGAGATAACTGTTGTTGTGATTTGGCGCTATATAAATAAAATTGAATTGAATTGAATTGAATTGAATGTAACATGTCCAATTTCTCCAATCAAGAACAAGTTATAAATCATCTGATTCACTCTGCACTTGCTCAGTTTAGTCCTTGTTCCATACGTGAAATAGTAGCATCCTGTAGCATGCACAGCCAATTTCAGAAGGAAAAAAAATGTTTAAGGTACGAAAATGTTTTCTTTACATCATATATTTTTGGTATAGTTCCCTGCTTTGTACTTAAACTCGTCAAAGTTAAATGATTCTTTTTTGTGTGTATCTTTTTTTTGTAATATCTTTAATGCAAGTTGTTAGTGCTAATGTTTTAGATGTAAGGTCAGCTAGTTCAAAGCTACAAGAGTTTGGGTTAGTTGCAACAACAATGAAAATGTTACAATCTACCCCAAGAAAATGTTTAGTTGTATTTATGTTTTCAATATGTGTCTAACACACACAGTAATGTTTTTAATGTTTTATTATTATGTTCAAATTTTAGTGTGAGTGGGAGCATAAACACACACATTAATATTCAGTTGATGCACATTTTGTTTAATGTGTTTACTACTAGGTCAACAGTATTAGGATCACCCCCACACACACACATACAAATTATGTTAAAATAATTTAATATAATAATTTGTGTTGAATAAAAAGCTTTCAACATAAAGTTTTTCTCATACTCCTTATTACATAATGTTACGTTTAACCCCAATGTATGTTCCAACTATCCCAGACTATGGGGTGAATTGTAACAGTTACTAAACAATGCATGTTCTGTCTGTGTTGCAGAGACAACAGCTACACAATTTAATAGCAGACCTGTGTATCTAGTGTTTTTCACTGGTTTAAAAGAACTCAGAGAACAGAAATGTCAAAAATGTTACAACCATATCCCCTATATCTACCCTGTTTCCATCACTCATCAGATCATTATTTCATCTACAGTTGGTAGTGTCTCAGTCTCAGTGTTATTCATGCTGACTTTGTTATGTGCTCTATTTACCGACTCCGCTTGTGCCTTCAGAATCACCACTTCCCCAGTCTCCCTTTCTGCCTGTTCTGCTTGCCTGCCCGCCGCGTCCATGCCATCCTCAGTATTTCCTGTTCACACTGCCATCTCCCGTCATTATCATTTCCCCCTGAACTTTACAATAAAGCTTTATAAACTAAATCCTTCTCAGCATAGAATAACATCATATTAAGTTGGGGAAGAGGTCAGGGAGGCAGTAATGCAGTAATGTAATGTTTGAATAATGGCCCATTGTATCTGTTAGTAATGTTCTATTGATGTTACAGTAAAAGGAAAAAGAGGCTTGCCCCAAGAGACCAGATGGTGTCCAGGTCCTGGGCTGAAGCCAGATGCTCCTTGGGGATAGTTTTACTCCTCGTTGTTCCAAATGGAGCTCCAGCCAACAGCTAGTACACAAAACACAGACCAATTCAATTGATTACGATACTTTAGAAACATCTTTTATACTGTGTACAGAGAGAGAGAGAAACACAGAGAAACAGGGTAGTTAGTTTGATTTTAACTTTTTATCTTGTGAAACAGATTGTGTTGGGTTTTGGGAAAACAAGACTTTCTTAAAGAAAAGACATCACCATCACCATCTTCATCGGCGGGATTTCAAACAACGATGAGACTTCATATCGGGGAAATCGACAGTCATGCAGAGAAGCGGCTGTATTTCTTTAGGAAACTTCAGAAGGCTAACTTCTTGTGCCAAGTTCTTATCAAGTTTTAAAGTGCAATAGAAAGTATCCTGACTAATTTATTTATATCATTTATATAATTATTTTGGGGTTGCATGGTGGTGCAGTTGTTGGCACTGTTGCCTCACAGCAAGAAGGTTGTTGGTTCAAACCTTGGTTGTTCCAAGCTTCCCTGTGTGGACTTCACATGTTCTGCAGGGGTGCGTTTCCCGAACAACCACAGAAGCTAGCATTGAACTATGTTGGTACGATGCATTGTTAAACTAACAAATATCTGAAATTGTACTTTGTTGGTACCACTGTGGTTTGGACTAACAACAACTATCAATAATATATATAACCTAATCGTTTTATTTAGCCTAAATATAGGCTAGAACTTACAAGACAAAATTAAGAACTGTTAGTGATTACGAGACATTTAGTGAAATAGGTTTAATCCGCAAGTATCTTCAGTTTAACAATTTAACACTATTATGATTCCCTTGGCCGCAAATGATATCAAGGTCTTGAGACTAGCTCACTGCGATAAGTGACTGTAAATGTTCTCTATTGAGACAGACACGGGTTTGAATCCTGTGAGTTCCCTGTTTATCTTTGTTATAATGGCAACGAAAGCTCTCAGGGATTTATTCATTGCAGCACTTTCATGAATTTTATGCTGTCCCTTTTTATATTTGTTTGTAATTAAGACTAAAGAACACCATGGTCCTCAGAGGCCTGGAAATGTAAACATCAAACTAATATTAGAAGTCTTGTCTTTGCATTCTCCATTTTGTCCTTTAATCTTTGTACTGGTGACTAATATTAAATCAAGTTATTGTGAATAGATGTGAGATCTGTGAGAAAAACACCTGCTGTTTAAAGAGGGTCTACACTAAGATAGTACTGAATCAATGCAACCCTACCCATGACAGACAAATACATTTAAAAGTACTTTTATAATTACATTTAAAAAGAAACTTCACCTTAAATATGTTTGTAAAGCAGGATTATCTAACATTCCCTGCTTAAAACACATTATATCCACCTCCTAATACTCCTTTTCTGCTATCTGTGGCGTAGTTGTAGCTGTAGTTGGAACTATGCAACTTAACGACAGTTTGTGCAAACGTTCGTCGGAACTATGGTTTCGTGGGAACACCTGCGTTGCTTAACGATGGTTCGTAGCATGTAAGTTACCAACACAGTTACCTCCGTAGTTCGAACTAGGCTTTCGGGAAACAGTTGCATCACAACTGCATAATCCCAACCAAGGAATTTGCTACCGTAGTTGGCAACAATGCTTTTGGGAAAAGCACCCCAGGATAGATTAGTTGGTGAGTCTTAATTGTCCTTAGGTGTGGGTGTGACTGGTTGTTTGTCTATGGGTGCATCTCAGTTCTCTTAATTGCATCCATTTTCCCTCACTTCCCACCCACCAGGGATGCATAGACCAGAGATGGGGACTCAAGTTTGAGACTTGGACTCGAGTGCGACTTAAGTCTCACACACAGTGACTTTAGACTCGACTTCAGACTCATCCTCAAAAGACTTCAGACTCGACTCGGACCCGAGGTGAGGGACTCGTGAACAATGTTTCTTTTTAGGAAACGTTTGATGAGATTTCTGTTATTCCCCTCCCTACAACCTGCCTACGTAACACGTAGTATCAGCTGCGCGTGGCCACATGTGAGAGAGGACAACAAACACCGGCAGCTGCTGAGCCATTCATCGTAAACTTTGGCCTTAAAACTTCATACAACAAGACCCAAACAAAGAAGCACTGAACGCAAAATAGGTTAGTAATCTGATGTTAGTGAACATGTTTAGCTCAGCATTGGCGATCTAACGTTAGCTTGCTTCTTGCTTCAGCTACGACCTGCGAGAGGTTAACTCCGACTGTCATTCGTTATGAAAAGATGAATGAGCATTTGCCAAACTTGTGGTGGTCGATTAACGTAATCATTTACTTGCTTTATTTATTTGCTGGCTGCCATCAAGTTAATTATTACCGTCGGCTGGAAAGAGGTTACAGGTTTATTGTTGATCATATAACCTTATATGTTGACTTACAGTAGTTTATAAGCTGTCATTAACTGCATTGCACATTATGGTTGTGCTCTGTAAGTTAAAAACAGGTTACGGCTTTATTGTTGACCATGTAACTTTACAGTTTTTTTTAGTTAACTTTACACTGGGTTTGAAAATCAACAGGGTTTGTTGACTTACAGTAGTTTATAAGCTGTCAATAATTGTAGACACATTGTACATTAGGCTACATGGTTGTGCTCTGTAAGTTAAAAATAGACAGATTTATTGTTGATTATGCAACGTCACAGTTTTATTTAGTTAACGTTACACTGGGTTTAACAGTCTGGGGAGTGTTTTGACTTACAGTATTTAATAAACCATCAATAATTGCATTGCACATACATGGTTGTGCTCTGTGAGTGAAAAACAGGTTACAGTTATAGAATTCCTTATAGCTATGCAGTTTTATTAGCAACCTGGATTGAACGCAGCAGGTGATACAGCATTCATAATAACCACGAGAGACTTGAGACTTGACTTGGACTCTTGCTCAAAGACTTGAGACTTGACTTGGACTCTTGCTCAAAGACTTGAGACTTGACTTGGACTCTAGCACAGTGACTTGAGACTTGACTTGGACTCCAGCTCAGAGACTTGAGACTTGACTTGGACTCTAGCTCAAAGACTTGACTTGGACTCCAGCTCAAAGACTTGAGACTTGACTTGGACTCTAGCGCAGTGACTTGAGACTTGACTTGGACTCAAGCTCAGAGACTTGAGACTTGACTTGGACTCTAGCTCAAAGACTTGACTTGGACTCTAGCTCAAAGACTTGACTTGGACTCTAGCTCAAAGACTTGAGACTTGACTTGGACTCTAGCGCAGTGACTTGAGACTTGACTTGGACTCGAGCTCAGAGACTTGAGACTTGACTTGGACTCCAGCTCAAAGACTTGACTTGGACTCTAGCTCAAAGACTTGAGACTTGACTTGGACTCTAGCGCAGTGACTTGAGACTTGACTTGGACTCTAGCTCAGAGACTTGACTTGGACTCTAGCTCAAAGACTTGAGACTTGACTTGGACTCTAGCGCAGTGACTTGAGACTTGACTTGGACTCGAGCTCAGAGACTTGAGACTTGACTTGGACTCCAGCTCAAAGACTTGACTTGGACTCTAGCTCAGAGACTTGAGACTTGACTTGGACTCTAGTGCAGTGACTTGAGACTTGACTTGGACTCCAGCTCAGAGACTTGAGACTTGACTTGGACTCTTGCTCAGAGACTTGAGACTTGACTTGGACTCTAGCTCAAAGACTTGACTTGGACTCTTGCTCAAAGACTTGAGACTTGACTTGGACTCTAGCACAGTGACTTGAGACTTGACTTGGACTCCAGCTCAGAGACTTGAGACTTGACTTGGACTCTAGCTCAAAGACTTGAGACTTGACTTGGACTCTAGCACAGTGACTTGAGACTTGACTTGGACTCCAGCTCAGAGACTTGAGACTTGACTTGGACTCTAGCACAGTGACTTGAGACTTGACTTGGACTCCAGCTCAGAGACTTGAGACTTGACTTGGACTCCAGCTCAAAGACTTGACTTGGACTCTAGCTCAAAGACTTGACTTGGACTCTAGCTCAAAGACTTGAGACTTGACTTGGACTCTAGCGCAGTGACTTGAGACTTGACTTGGACTCTAGCTCAGAGACTTGAGACTTGACTTGGACTCTAGTGCAGTGACTTGAGTCTTGACTTGGACTCCAGCTCAGAGACTTGAGACTTGACTTGGACTCTTGCTCAGAGACTTGAGACTTGACTTGGACTCCAGCTCAAAGACTTGACTTGGACTCTAGCTCAAAGACTTGAGACTTGACTTGGACTCTAGCACAGTGACTTGAGACTTGACTTGGACTCCAGCTCAGAGACTTGAGACTTGACTTGGACTCTAGCTCAGAGACTTGACTTGGACTCTAGCTCAAAGACTTGACTTGGACTCTAGCTCAAAGACTTGAGACTTGACTTGGACTCCAGCTCAGAGACTTGAGACTTGACTTGGACTCCAGCTCAAAGACTTGACTTGGACTCTAGCTCAAAGACTTGAGACTTGACTTGGACTCTAGCGCAGTGACTTGAGACTTGACTTGGACTCTAGCTCAGAG
>NC_060166.1:440121-447238 GCF_021292245.1 Micropterus dolomieu | reverse complement strand
AAGAGGCAGGTTGATGGTTTAGATGAAGAAATTATTGAAGTTAGTTGGTAAAGATTGAGGGAAGCAAAACAGTCTAAACATGTATCTGGTTCTACAGCTGTTTCTAAGGTTCCTGAGTTAAGAGATAAGTCGGTGCCAATTGAGGGCAGGTCTTGGTGAATTTTGTCTCTAATAGCTAGAATTTTATCATTAAAGAAGCTCATGAAATCGTAACTACTGAGAGCTATGGGAATACTTGGCTCAATAGAGCTGTGACTCTCTGTCAGCCTGGCTACAGTGCTGAAAAGAAACCTGGGGTTGTTCCTATTTTCCTCTATTAATGACGAGTAGTACGCTGCTCTGGCATTACGGAGGGCCTTCCTATAAGTTTTAAGACTATCTTGCCAAATTAAACGAGAATTTTCCACTTTGGTGGAACGCCAATTCCTCTCAAGTTTCTGTGATATTTGCTTTAATTTGCAAGTTTCAGTATTATACCATGGAGCTAACCGTCTTTGTTTTAGTATTTTCTTTTTTAGAGGGGCTACAGAGTCGAGTGTCATTTGCAGCGAGCCAGCAGCACTATCAACAAGATGATCGATTTGGGAGGGACTGAAATTAGCATAGGAGTCCTCCGTTACTTTGTGACTAGATAATGTATTTAGAGCTGATGGAATCCCATCCTTAAATTTAGCTATAGCACTATCAGACAGACATCTTGTATAGAAATTTTTGCCCAATGGCGAGTAATTTTTGGCCGCCCACCCTGAGTCATGGTTCTGCTCGAGGTTTCTGCCTCTTAAAAGGAAGTTTTTCCTTGCCTCTGTCGCCTAGTGCTGCTCTTGGTGGGAACTGTTGGGCTTCTGTAAATAACATCACAGAGTACGGTCTAGACCTGCTCTCTTATGAAAAGCGCTGTGAGATAACTGTTGTTGTGATTTGGCGCTATATAAATAAAATTGACTTGAATTGAATTGAATCCTCCATCCTTGGAGCGCAAATAAGAGCTTTGGGACAGTCTGCAAGATGGCGAAGTGGAACAACTTCAAGAGAGTCAAGAATTGATTAAACGACAAATAAGGGAATTGAGAAGCACCCTATGTGCGGCCCTGCGATGGACTGGTGACCTGTCCAGGGTGTACCTCGCCTTTCGCCTAATGTCAGCTGGGATTGGCTGTGTAATATAATAATTTGTCATGGTATTGGCATAAATTTAAACTTGGACTAGGTAAGGCTTTATGCTGTGGCCCCACAGTGTTTTCCAGCTAATAAGTCTCAGCAATAGTTGTCTGCATGCATTTGTTTGCAAATCTTTTCAATCAGAAAATAAAAAATATACTTTACTTTTAGTGTGTTTATACTTACATCAATCAATCCCAGTAGCACTTACAGTGATTCTGACTTTTGGATTAGACACTACAGAGTGTAATCTTTCAGAGAAGCCCTAAATCATGTATTTACTCCAAATGGTTCAAGAACTACATTCAATTTGCTTTTTCTATGCCTTGAACAGGCGTTTTGCATGAATTTTATAGGAATGGTAAGAGGTTAACAGGATACATTTGAATTAAAGAAAATAACAGTGCAGCTTAAACACAGAGACTGTTTGATTTAAGTTAATTTGTCAGCTGACAAATGGGGAATGTTTTTCCCTTAACTATTGTTACTATTTTCTTTAGGATATGTTTATCTTAATGCATATTGCAATCGATTTTACAGATGAACGTGCATTTTACATATTTAACACTGTGCTCTTTGTAAAGGCTGTGAATTTGGGGGGGGTGGGGTGTCCAAAACGCCTTGACCCAGTTCAATGACTCACTGGCTGTAATAAGCATTTATTTAGCAGATATTTATTCAAAACTAGTGAGTAGAGGGAACAATAATTAATTGGGCAATTGCTAATTACATGGCTAATGTGTAAATTGGTGGCTATAGTGAAGAGTATGTTTCAATTTAAATGAGTGAATACTATTTTAAATTGTTATGCTTTGAGTCTTTTAGTTATTAATTGTGAATTGTACCACCTCAATTATGTCAAGTAATTGTTGTTGTACTGATGTTTGTGATATACTGAATCAAACAAAAACAAACATATTTCTCTTGAAAGAAATCACCAACCACTAATTAATAAATCACTGTTAACCCAACTATTTGCATAATAAAGATGATATGATGATCACATGTTGATAAGCAGTATTATAAATGAACATTTGTATAGTGTACAGTGTCAGAGACTTGCTGACCTCAGGTAGGACGATGAAGGCTCCAGTCATGATGGTGAGGACGATATTGATCCCAAACAACCAGCGGAGGAAGATGAAGTAGGAGGCCACGCCCGACCCAAAGTGACCTCAACAAGACAGAGGAAACTTCTGACTGAGACTGACATGCTGCATGCTCTTCTCACAAAAACAGTTATGCAGTGGTACACGACCAATATTAATAAATATCAACAGCTTTATTTAATATTTCTGTGCCCTGAAAAGCCAATTCTTACCTCTTTATTATCAATCTATTACCCTACTATTACCATGTTATCACCAAGATGTAATGTAAAAATGTAAATGCTCTGTCTTTGTATAGCGTCTTTGTAGTCTTTGCGACCACTCAAAGTGCTTTTACGCTACATCACATTCACCATTCACTCACATTCATACACTGAGCCCAAGTACTCAAACAGAAACTAACATTCAGACACATTCATTCACTGGTGGAACAGCCACTCGGGGCAATTCGGGGTTCAGTATCTTGTCCAAGGACACTTCGACATTGCCACCTGGATTGAACTGCCTGCTCTATCTCCTGAGCCACAGCTGCGTGGCACTAATGTAAAGTGCTACCAACAAATGATTTCCATTTTGGGCATTATCCAGCGATAGAATGAATTACGCAGAGCAAATAGATAACTCACTTTCAATTTTCTTGATCCTCACTTCCCAGGGAATGAACAGAACCACAATGTTGTAAAGCACACGGGAGAGTTTCTTCAGCAGCTGCAGGAAGAGAAACCAGGGTTTAAAGATCACTGAAAACTTCGGACGTACTGTAACCGCTGACAGACACACGCCTTCACTTTCACAATGGACGGTAATTTATCTGGCTGTATAGCAATGGTTCGAGATAAACTCCACCTCTGAGAATTGGGTTTATATCTAAAGAAACCTGTAATGACATGATAAAACAGCTTTGTTAGTTTTTTTTGCTTTGCATCTCAAGCAAAAATCATTATTATTACAGTAAATGGGTTCATTCATACAAAACAGTTTTCTGGTCTTCTAGCAGTTATGATTTGAGTCAGATCTGTGGTCCATTACCTATTGTTTTTTTTTTACATATTTATCAGTCAATCTTTACACCCACAGGGTTTTCTGATGTAGGAGGTCTATGGTTAAAGTTACATTAAGTGGTTGATGTCAGGCAAAAGGTTGTGGCCATGCTTAAAACAAAGCAACACTGACAGTGGTTAAGAACAGACGTTTCCCAGAGGTGTAACAATACACACTATTTCTGTCACCTGCATACCCATAAGAGGTCTTTATCAAGTAAATCTTATGTGTCAAATGTTTGAACAACCAACCAGCTATGCTGTCTCAGGTGAATGGCATTAACTTATGTAACTGCATATTATTACAATACATTGCTGACAAAATGTATTGCACGTGTCTCATGTAGTTTTTATTTCTCAGGATGTAATTTTGTAGCACATGTACACGTAATCCACATAATAAGTGAAACTATGTGAAGCTGTGTGAAGCTTTTTACATCCTGTGAAAAATAAAATCAGAACTGAGATGATGATTATTAATCAAGATAAGGGCAGTTGGAGCAATGATAGAGATATTCAGCGGGAACCAAACTGTAAAATTAATAACTCATCATCACACTGCTCACTAAAAGTCAGTTTATTCCAATGGGACCTGAGCAGCCTGAACATTTAATTAAACTGAGCTATAACAACAGGCAATAAATTCACTCATGCTGCCGTACTTCGGCTGCGTAACTCTCTTTCTCTCTGTGTGTCGTCCTTTCTGTATGTGTGTGTACCTAATACAGGGAGACAGATAATACTAAAACTAATAGTAGATATGTGTAGTATTTGTGTGTTCAGCCCACAGGAGGAGAAAAGCTTTGTAAAAATAAGAATTCAGTAGGTCGTACAAAAAACAATCAAACATGTTTTATTGTTCTGGCTCTGATCATCCAGTTATTGCAGTGCAGTGAAATTACACCAAGAAGCTCCTCTCGGCATACAGTCAGACAGAATAGATGGAGGTGTGGCTGTACAGTATAGAGCACATATTTCACTGAAGCTGCCACAGTGACACCACAGAGGAAAGAGGATGTTAGGTCAGCCAGAGCACAGCCATTCTTGTTGTTTTTAATTCCACATTTCTGTAGCACAGTTGTTACCAGCATGGTTGTATTTTTGTGTGGACAAGGACTGTTCTCTTCTGATCAATCTTTCTAACAATTTTGTAAATAAACAAATCCTTATACTCTACAAATCTGTCTCTGTGGCTGTGCATTGGCCACCCCTTCACAAGGCATAACCACCACACTCAATGAGTCTACAAAAAGAGCCTTAAGAATAAAAGACAGCTACTACTATAAAGCTACTATTCTTATTTTAACTGGTTCTGTTTTTCATACTCTGCAAAGCTGCATTTAAGGCTGGGATCAGTGTGACTGCATGTTCATGAAAACTTCAGTAAATGATGCAAATGATTGTTGAGTACATACATCAGCTCCTGCAGTCTGGTAACCTCTGGTTCTGGTCAGTCGGCCCTCATACTTCAGAACAATCTCTCTGGCCTGCCTGGGAAACAAACACACACAGGTGAAAGCTCTGGACCTCAAATATTTGCATATTGTGCAAATTGATTTTTTTTTTTTATTGTACTTTTTGCTGAGGGTGGTGATTATTTATTTTCAGAAACACATTTTAAAATATGAATGATGAGAGATGGGTCATCCTGGCAAAGATAATAATGGATGAGCTAGAGGTCAGGATAACTATGTGAGTCCAATACTGTATATTGCAGTACATTATCAGCGTTAACAATTTAACACTTTGAGAAAACAAAAAACACTGTGAAAGAGGTTATTTATTATGTTCTTACATTTTAATGCCAATAATTAGATGATTTTACTAAAGTAAAATTGAAACACTTTGATTTGTAAAGTCCTCTTGCTCTCTCTGCCCAACCGGTCGTGGCAGTGGCTGCCCACCCAGAGTTTAGGTCCTGCTCAAGGTTTCTGCCTGTTAAAAGGAGTTTTTCTTTACCACTCTGGCCAAGTTCTTGCTCATGGTGACAAAGATTGAGTAGACCTGCTCTATATGAAAAGTGCAATGAGTTAACTTCTGTTCTCTTGGCACTATAAAAATAAAATTTAATTTAATTGAATTATTGGAGTACTTTCCATTGTGGTACTGCCATTTTTACTTACAAACAAAATACTTCTTCAGCCACTCCGTACAGAAACACAGCAAGACACAGGTCTTACAGCATGAGTTTAAACAACCAAGCCGGTATATCCTTTAAATGATAAATCTCAATCTGGCAAGCGTACCCTTTAAAGTTTTAAAAACAGTTCAATATTTTGGGAAAGCTTGTTAGCGTCTGTGTTTTAATTACAGAAAAGCAGTCAGTACTAAAACCCTGATCATTTTAAAACCGGTCACAGCAGTCTGGTCCCATCAAAATAAAGTCATTCTGTAGATTTACACTCCATAAGATAGTGAAACCAGCTCACTGGACAACTCATAGGGCTATATCCATGTAATGTAAAGGGACTGTACTTATATAGTGCCTATGTCACATTCAGCCATTCCCACACTGATGGCAGTGGCTACCATGTGCCAACTGCACATCAGAATGGAACTAACATTCATAGACACTCACACACTGACGGCACAGCCATCGGGAGCAATTTGGCGTTCAGTATCTTGCTAAGGATACTTCAACATGCAGATAGAAGAGCCGGGAAACATTTGCAGCTTTTACAATTGTGTTTTTTTCCATGGTTTTATGTTGTGATAACATGCCATTAGTCATAATGAGAACTAAGATAAGAGTTAGAATAACTCAAGCTAAAATTTGTTAGGAAATCTAGGTAAAAATCACTGATGTGTGATGTGAAATATGAGCTGTCATTGCAGTAGGAGTAATCACAGACATTCAGCCTGAGATTAAATAGGGTGTAAAAACGCAGACTTGCATCCCATCCCTGATGATGGCAATAAAACCTCAGCGGTAATAACAAACTGCCCATATAAAACCTGTTATCCATGGCACATACTCAGCACATCTTAGAAGCTCTCTATCTACTCTGTTTCTCTCTAACTCAGCCTGTTCTCTATCTTATAGTCTAATTACATTTTGGCAAATGTTGGAACCCAGCCTTCACAGTTTTGTGTCTGATCACAACATTTAGGGACGAGATTTCCTAAGAAATGAGGACTTCCACAATGCTCATGCGGCATTTCACAGAATGTTAGCAGCTGTAAGTTTACAACAGTCACAGTAAGCAGTTAAAAAAAAGGAACAGATGAATCAATTAATCAAATTCCAAATAGAGTTGTGATGCAGCTGCAGAGGCACTATAACCAACTCCCCACCCAAATAACATTCATGTACTACTAATCTGCAATAACAAATATGTTTTGAGAAAAACATAATGCAGCCCGGACTACTAACCTAACACACTAGCAAAACAGTCACTAAAACAACACATTTAATTTGCTTTTCTACAATATCCACTCATTTAATACTGAAAAAGTCAACAGTGATTTTAAGTGCAAGACAGGACGTGTTTACTTTTTCAGTATTTACAAATGACCGCATTTTCCATAGTTGTATAAACCACATGTGACATTCATGTGAAAGCAAACACTGTGTTCTGGTCTTAGAGTCCAGCACATGGTGCAGCAACCATTCTCCCCATACAGCACTCTGTTGCCTTTTAATGTCGTCCACACAGCAACTGATTCTCCTTCAAAATGTATTAGACAAACCATTTAGTTGTGTACATATTTAAAAGACAGGGTTGCTGTAAGAGTAAGTGATGGTGTTGTCTTGTCCCACTTATCCAGTGGTGAAATGATAACAATATATATTATAGATAAATTTTCTAT
>NC_060166.1:416915-440021 GCF_021292245.1 Micropterus dolomieu | reverse complement strand
GACAGATAATACTAAAACTAATAGTAGATATGTGTAGTATTTGTGTGTTCAGCCCACAGGAGGAGAAAAGCTTTGTAAAAATAAGAATTCAGTAGGTCGTACAAAAAACAATCAAACATGTTTTATTGTTCTGGCTCTGATCATCCAGTTATTGCAGTGCAGTGAAATTACACCAAGAAGCTCCTCTCGGCATACAGTCAGACAGAATAGATGGAGGTGTGGCTGTACAGTATAGAGCACATATTTCACTGAAGCTGCCACAGTGACACCACAGAGGAAAGAGGATGTTAGGTCAGCCAGAGCACAGCCATTCTTGTTGTTTTTAATTCCACATTTCTGTAGCACAGTTGTTACCAGCATGGTTGTATTTTTGTGTGGACAAGGACTGTTCTCTTCTGATCAATCTTTCTAACAATTTTGTAAATAAACAAATCCTTATACTCTACAAATCTGTCTCTGTGGCTGTGCATTGGCCACCCCTTCACAAGGCATAACCACCACACTCAATGAGTCTACAAAAAGAGCCTTAAGAATAAAAGACAGCTACTACTATAAAGCTACTATTCTTATTTTAACTGGTTCTGTTTTTCATACTCTGCAAAGCTGCATTTAAGGCTGGGATCAGTGTGACTGCATGTTCATGAAAACTTCAGTAAATGATGCAAATGATTGTTGAGTACATACATCAGCTCCTGCAGTCTGGTAACCTCTGGTTCTGGTCAGTCGGCCCTCATACTTCAGAACAATCTCTCTGGCCTGCCTGGGAAACAAACACACACAGGTGAAAGCTCTGGACCTCAAATATTTGCATATTGTGCAAATTGATTTTTTTTTTTTATTGTACTTTTTGCTGAGGGTGGTGATTATTTATTTTCAGAAACACATTTTAAAATATGAATGATGAGAGATGGGTCATCCTGGCAAAGATAATAATGGATGAGCTAGAGGTCAGGATAACTATGTGAGTCCAATACTGTATATTGCAGTACATTATCAGCGTTAACAATTTAACACTTTGAGAAAACAAAAAACACTGTGAAAGAGGTTATTTATTATGTTCTTACATTTTAATGCCAATAATTAGATGATTTTACTAAAGTAAAATTGAAACACTTTGATTTGTAAAGTCCTCTTGCTCTCTCTGCCCAACCGGTCGTGGCAGTGGCTGCCCACCCAGAGTTTAGGTCCTGCTCAAGGTTTCTGCCTGTTAAAAGGAGTTTTTCTTTACCACTCTGGCCAAGTTCTTGCTCATGGTGACAAAGATTGAGTAGACCTGCTCTATATGAAAAGTGCAATGAGTTAACTTCTGTTCTCTTGGCACTATAAAAATAAAATTTAATTTAATTGAATTATTGGAGTACTTTCCATTGTGGTACTGCCATTTTTACTTACAAACAAAATACTTCTTCAGCCACTCCGTACAGAAACACAGCAAGACACAGGTCTTACAGCATGAGTTTAAACAACCAAGCCGGTATATCCTTTAAATGATAAATCTCAATCTGGCAAGCGTACCCTTTAAAGTTTTAAAAACAGTTCAATATTTTGGGAAAGCTTGTTAGCGTCTGTGTTTTAATTACAGAAAAGCAGTCAGTACTAAAACCCTGATCATTTTAAAACCGGTCACAGCAGTCTGGTCCCATCAAAATAAAGTCATTCTGTAGATTTACACTCCATAAGATAGTGAAACCAGCTCACTGGACAACTCATAGGGCTATATCCATGTAATGTAAAGGGACTGTACTTATATAGTGCCTATGTCACATTCAGCCATTCCCACACTGATGGCAGTGGCTACCATGTGCCAACTGCACATCAGAATGGAACTAACATTCATAGACACTCACACACTGACGGCACAGCCATCGGGAGCAATTTGGCGTTCAGTATCTTGCTAAGGATACTTCAACATGCAGATAGAAGAGCCGGGAAACATTTGCAGCTTTTACAATTGTGTTTTTTTCCATGGTTTTATGTTGTGATAACATGCCATTAGTCATAATGAGAACTAAGATAAGAGTTAGAATAACTCAAGCTAAAATTTGTTAGGAAATCTAGGTAAAAATCACTGATGTGTGATGTGAAATATGAGCTGTCATTGCAGTAGGAGTAATCACAGACATTCAGCCTGAGATTAAATAGGGTGTAAAAACGCAGACTTGCATCCCATCCCTGATGATGGCAATAAAACCTCAGCGGTAATAACAAACTGCCCATATAAAACCTGTTATCCATGGCACATACTCAGCACATCTTAGAAGCTCTCTATCTACTCTGTTTCTCTCTAACTCAGCCTGTTCTCTATCTTATAGTCTAATTACATTTTGGCAAATGTTGGAACCCAGCCTTCACAGTTTTGTGTCTGATCACAACATTTAGGGACGAGATTTCCTAAGAAATGAGGACTTCCACAATGCTCATGCGGCATTTCACAGAATGTTAGCAGCTGTAAGTTTACAACAGTCACAGTAAGCAGTTAAAAAAAAGGAACAGATGAATCAATTAATCAAATTCCAAATAGAGTTGTGATGCAGCTGCAGAGGCACTATAACCAACTCCCCACCCAAATAACATTCATGTACTACTAATCTGCAATAACAAATATGTTTTGAGAAAAACATAATGCAGCCCGGACTACTAACCTAACACACTAGCAAAACAGTCACTAAAACAACACATTTAATTTGCTTTTCTACAATATCCACTCATTTAATACTGAAAAAGTCAACAGTGATTTTAAGTGCAAGACAGGACGTGTTTACTTTTTCAGTATTTACAAATGACCGCATTTTCCATAGTTGTATAAACCACATGTGACATTCATGTGAAAGCAAACACTGTGTTCTGGTCTTAGAGTCCAGCACATGGTGCAGCAACCATTCTCCCCATACAGCACTCTGTTGCCTTTTAATGTCGTCCACACAGCAACTGATTCTCCTTCAAAATGTATTAGACAAACCATTTAGTTGTGTACATATTTAAAAGACAGGGTTGCTGTAAGAGTAAGTGATGGTGTTGTCTTGTCCCACTTATCCAGTGGTGAAATGATAACAATATATATTATAGATAAATTTTCTATCTAGAGTTTCTATGACTCTAATTCATGTATTAAAAAGGCTTTGTTGATCTATGGATGTATGTCAGGAACACAGCATGATACACAGTCACCTCTTGAGGGTTTGGTGGGTGAGCTGTTGAGGTTTCAGTGACATATTTATTTCCAAAGTACTTCCATTAAGAAAAGTAGCCTTTCCATCATATTCATGGTTTGTGTTTGTGTGCAGAAGAGGAGGGACAGAGATACATAGGGAGCAATACTTTAACACTTTGAGCTTGCGTCTCATTGGCCAGGGTCTGGTCCGAATGTTGGCAATGATCTCCTTCTGGTACTGAATGTTCTGGAACATCTCCTCTGGGTCATTGCTGTCCACCCGCTCATCCTCTTTATCTTCATCATCAGAGGAGCTGCAGAATGAGACACGGGGCACAAGGAATAATGGCTTGGTCTATACATCGTAAAGAAAAGAAAAAGAATGTCATCTAAGGGAGTGTATGAAATTGATCTTGGCGAGGAGGGGTTTGATCCTTCTGTTTAACTTTATAAAAAAGACAAAAAGATAAATAAAAATAAATTGAACATTATTAGGTTACCACTGTTACTGATAGTTTTGTCTATCCATTCCAAATAGTAAATCCCGGTAGACTGATTTGTATGAGATCAGACATCTGACTGTCAGTCTTAATCAAACCAATAACTACATACCTGAGTCACAATAACCGGCAGTGTTCGATACTCAGAGGTGGCTGCTTCCCCAGTACCAGCAGTGCAATGAAAGCAGTAAAAAGGGGGTATGCACTGCATTTGAGCTCCTGCTATGGTGGGCTCTCAGCACGGTCGTTTTATGCATGGCTGATTTTGAAGTATGTGATTTTCCAGTTCACCTTATTGTGGAAGAGATATTCAAGTGTGTTCTCATACTGCTCATGGACTGAAAAACGTGTGTGCATCAAAGACGTCATCGTATTAGAAAAAATTCAATAACAGTTACAGTCAAAGTGTTATTTTGACTATATATAGTCTTATTTCACTTTACGCATTTGTAGTTTTCTAGATTAGTTGTCCACATGTGGTGCTGAACTGAATGATATATCAGGCTAACTTTATAGAAATTATTTTGACTGTAGTTATATCAGACGCAAATTATAATTTGAAGTTATTTACATGGTATTTGTATGTCTCAAAACATTTCTGGAGGGTGTGTTTTGTGATGTATAATGCTTTTTTAATAAATCCCACAAGAAAGGCTGAAATAAAATGTAACCGTCTTCCTTGTCTTGTTGTGGACAAAATAAGACAATTGATGATGTCTCCCTTGGGCTTTGGGAAACACTGACTGACATTTTTCACAATTTTCTGACACAGACCAAACAACTAATTATTTGAGAAAATAATCAAAAGATTAATCTAAAAATAAAACAATGGTTAATTGCAGCCTTAGTGAATACTCGTGTCTAGTAGTGCCTAATGAACAAAGTTGAGGAACATAATATATGCACAGAATAAAAGATTAACAACATAATTCCTAAACAAAGTTAAAAGGTCATAGGAGCAAAACATGCAAACAAAACTACCTTTATACTTCTTACAAGGCCAAAAAAAATTACATTTCATCACCTTTCATCTTTTCTGATGTATAATATATGCTGTGCTGCATCTGAAAAATAAGTGATCATAAATTGGATTGTCTTATTGACTTCTTAAAAAGAAATACTGTATATATACTATGTCTAGTGCACTTCTTCAATGGCATTGTCATTGTATTTTCTGAAGTATTTGAAATACAAGCTGTGTAAATTTTAGAAATAGTTTTTGTTTCTTCTCTACTTTTAAGAATAAAATCGAGTTTTGAAGTAGCCCGCTGTTTAAGGGTAGAGTTAATCTATTTTTTCATAGCAAACATTTAAATACTGATCAATACTGTATATCTCTCAATAATTTTATTGATAGAGTCCAACTGATTACTATTTGTGATTAATGAGCTCTAAATTCATAAAGAGGACCAACAGGTCAGAATGTCCCTGGATGGCAGTTTATAATACCACAGCACACAGGAAACTCTTTGTATTTTTTCCTGATGATTAGATTTAGTAAATGACTAACTGGATAACTTACAGGATGTCTTTTAAGGCTCAGAAAGATGACAGCCATACAGAGTGAGACAGGCAGGCTGAAAGGCTTCCTGATAAAAGCAAGGATCAAATGAAAGAAGTGAGCAGACTCACCCCTCGTGGTGGTCCTGGTAGGCTGAATAAATCCTTCTGGAGTTCTTCCTGATACTTTTATGTCTCTTGGCTGCAGACAGAGACCTGCTGCTGCCAACCAAAGGCTCAGACACTGTGCTCATGCTGTATCTGCTCAGTGTGTGTGCATGACTGTGGTCATGAAATCAGTGTGTGCAGGTCAGTGTGAGAGCAGACGCTGCATTCTACTCAGCCTGACTGGACTGGAGTGTCTGTGCTAGAGACCTGCTGCTCAGGAGCCCCATTGGAGCATCCCACAAAAACAGCCGGACACTCACTCAGTCCAATCACAGCCATAGTGACTGCTTAAAGGGACAGCACCAAACAGACCACACAATTTCAGTTTTCATTTTGATAAGTCTAGTTAGTTAGATTTTTTTATTTATACTTATTTAGTTCAACTGTCAGTTAAACTAAATAAGTAAATAACTGTCATGATAAATTGTTAGAGTATGATTCTACAAAAAACAAAATCAATATTATCATAATGTAAAAAATGACAATCTGAAATTGATTTTTGATTAAGATGAACAAATAATGTTAAATGGCCATCCAATTTTTGCAAGTAATTTACTCCAACTAACTTTATTTATATTCTTGTGAGCAGTTGGGATCACAAAACTGTTATAATTGCCAAAATATTAGTACATCAGTTAGAACACATTTAGAGTAAATGTAATGTAACAATTATAATTTCTGGGTCCGTTAAGTGATGCACACTGGCCCCAAAAGTCTTTTCCCCATAGTTTTACATTGTGATAATGCTGTTGTAAAACAATGGATGTATTTTTTTGAGCATCACAACCCTCCCAAAAAGAATCAGAATGTTATCCATTTGGTCCAATAACATTTGGAAAGTCTAGAGTCCCATGATTAAATGATTTTATGAGTAGGGTTTAAATGCAGTCCTCTCTCCAGAGGCCCCAGTTCTGTGTTTCAATATGGTTTATGGATGAAAAGTAAGTTAACTTTTACTTATCTAACCTTAGCAGTTCACCAAAATCTGTTTCTGAACACATTTGAGGTGATAAATAAGCAAACCAGTTGCTGAACAGATGTCCTGTGGATGAGTCTGTTGTTCGTCGTAGAAGAAGTTGATCCCGTTCCAGTTGACAAGGAGGGGGAACCACAGACAGTTTGCTATGACTTGACTGTCCAGGGAGATGGGACGGAAGAAGCAATTGATAGCAAGTGAGACACAAAAGCTTGTCCTTTGGGAATAATGCGTATGGCGAAGTTGAGGTTGCTTAGCAGGGAGAGAAGTTGCCGTTTGTTGCAGCATGGGGTGAGGAAGAATTGGAGATCATAAGGCTGATTCAGTTGAGATTTTCATTTCGGAATGGAGCGGGAAACAGATTGTGTCAAGACTTGTTCCTAAAAACTCGAGGGACATGTAGGAGCCACTATTCTGTTTTCTCTACACATAGTGGAACCCCGAGGTCAGAGAAAACTGGCTTAGAGTTTGCGGGAATAGAGCAGAAAAGCTAGGTGAGGAGGGGCACAGCATAGGGAGAATGGAAGGGCTGCACAAGGGCAGAAGTGAATGAGGAAGGGGAATGAAAGAGTTAAGAAGGGAGGATTGGCTGTGACGATGGGGTGAAGTTGATAATTGACTGTTGGCTGGAATGGTGAGAGGGATAATCGGAGTTTAATACGGAAAGAGTTTGCTGCTGTAAGGGCTGTTTAGGAAAGCTGTAAAGGTTCGAGCTCCAGCTGAAGGTGAGCTGCTAGAACTGATAAAGCTGGGATGCTGAAGATCCTGACATCCAACGCTGAATGCCCTGGCTGAAGCTGGCTGCTGTTGTTGCTGGAAGGAAGGACTGGGGGTGTTCGCATCACGGTGCCAGGAGCTCCTCCTTGCTTAAACCTGCTACACAGATGGACTCACAAGATCACAAGAATTCATCTTGCTAAGTTTAAAGCTATGCACTTTTTGTTTGTACCAGTTTGTTTGCACCAATCGCCGTCCTATGAGCAAGTACTGGCAGCTACGACATGAGCTACAGGTTAACCCTAACACTAGGTGTGTGAGACGACGTGTGTGAGGAGTGACTGTTTGCTCGAAAACAACAATGCTAAAGAGGTTAGCATATGCAGCTAGCAAACTGAAGCATATTCTTTATTGAAAGTAGAGCAAAGAATAGCACTGAAGTGCCTGCCCTTCCAAAATGGTTTCCAACAACGACTTTTTAGATGGTTCTGTTCTGTTCTAACAAACCATCTGGTGAGGTTGCTGGGAGTGGCTCTGGCATCCCTATGCCAAAAACCCCTAGTGACATCTGCTGGATTATATTCCATTCCATTTTTAGATTTTGAATTGTCACTTGCTGCCTGAATGCTGTGGTTCCCTTTGCATAAATGACATTTCCACTGATGTAGAAAAGGCAAAAAATCAGTGAGTGAGTGAACAGGGCAGCTGGATCAGGACTGAGCACAGCTTCTGAGACTGACAGAGGCCAGTTTGATCACTGGGAATACAGAATCAAGGTGGTTTTCTTGCCAGGTTTAGCTCTTGGCACCCCAAGGGATTAGTCAGCTAGTAGGACCACTAGCTGCACTGCTAACCGAGCTAACTAGGCACAGATAAAGCTATCCATCAAGATCTTATGTCCATCAAGAAGCTCTGTAAATTATCTCAGTACTGGATTCCCTGTTGGTCTTTGAGGCTGTGTTTGGTCCTGTTCATGCCGTGGTCACTGGGAGGCAGCTGAGCACGGTTTGGTTGCCCGCTCACCCAGCTGCAGTTCCCAATTAGGTTCCACTTCCCACCATCATATACCCGCTGAGTCCCCCCGCCTCTGGCCTGAAAACCTCCAGTGCCTGAGTAAAGGTGCAAACACACTGTACACTGTAACACTCCCCCAGTGCTCTGAGCTCCCAGTAGTGGCAGAATAAGCTAATTTGACCAGTAGTTACATGGCTAAATGAGCTAATTACATAATGGCAGCTTAGCAGCAGTTAGTTGTTAACTTACTTCAGCAACAAATAAAGTTATCCGTCCATCAAGAAACTCTGTAAATCACACAGAGTTGAAGAGACAGGGGACATCAGTTAAAAAAACAAAAATATTATCTCCATCAAATATGATCCAGTTACAGCAAAATCAGTGAATAAAGTTGTGTTTTTGTGCCATAATCAGTGAAACACTATTCCACTATGCTCTAGCAGCGTCATAAAAATAGAGAAAGCTTTATATTGGACGCTAAATTAATACGAGTGCAGGATGAGTGATGAACATTTTAAAATCATTTTCCAGGAAATGACACACAATATCATCAAAAATAAATAGAAAAAAAACAAATAGTTTTTGTCATTGATTGGCCAGATACTACAATATTGGGGACGTATAGTGCAAGGCATATCACAGTTCTATATTTTGTCTTTACTTTTAACGTGTATTTTAGTTTAGCTTGTATCGTGTATTTGTTTTTATCTGTGTTTTATTGTCTTTGCACTTGTTAAATCACTTTGTAACTTGTTTTTTGAAAAGTGCTGTGTAAATCAAGATTGTTGTTGTTGTTGTTGTTGTTGTTATTGTTGTTGTTATTATTATTATTAAACATTTATACATCAATTTTGATTTCACAGCAAAGGGATAATAAATCATTGTATGTTTAGGTAATTTTTTTGACATATTGTTTTTACCCCTAACCTCTATATAAAGGAATTGGTTTGTTTAAATGTGATCATTTAAATGAGTCCTTTTTTGTTCCAGTAATAGTGTAATGTGCCTTATGTTCACTTGGCTCCTTTCTCTGTTTAATTATCATTGAAGCTGAATGGCAGAAGTAACATAGACCTGAATGAGACCTTCAAGGCCTGACAGACCCAGAGGAAAAATCTTTTGCTCAGAATAGTCTTTTCTTTAACTCTTGAGAAAACACTAAGATCTCAATAGTATGTTTTGAGATCACTCCAATCTGAATGTTATGTCAGTTATGCTGGCCGTGACTATCTTAACAAATTGGAAAACATGACATTTGAAAGTGCATTATTTTCAATGTCAAAATGTATTTTATTTTTCTCAGTAACTTGTAACAGATAATTAACAATAAATCCAACAAGGATTTGGAATTAAGGGGAGTAAAAGTACAAACCCCCATAAAAAGAAAATACTCAACCTCAACATTTGAGTAAAATAACCCCTAAGTGGGACCATTAAGACAAAACTGAGAAATATCTTGGAGCTTTTTTTCTGATCCACATTCTGGAGACTAAAATTACACTTATTTAAGAGACTGTAGAGATCTTTTGATCAGAGTAAGACAGAGATAAGTTATTTGCTCCTGAGGCCATTATGAGAAAACTGAGACATATTTGAGAAGAATCATGAGATCCCAGGAGTCATAGCTGAGTTTTCTTTGAGCTCTTTCTCTGATCTCATGGTCCAATGTTCAGGAGACATAAATTAGACTTATTTAAGATCAGTTAGAGATCTCTTGTTTTGATCAGAGTAAGACATAAATGAGATTTTAAATGGTTGTTTCTTCTGAGATGAATTTGAGAAGTAAGTGAAAAGGCCTTTGGTCTCACCTTAGTATTAAAAGCAGCTCATGTGTGTCTAGGAGAAAAGAAGGAAACTGCTTTCCTATGGGGATGTCTCTTGTTTAATTGGTGGCTGTTTGACTTTACTCAGAGGAGTACTACGTTTTTTCCATGGTGACCAGTCATAACTTCAGATGTAAAATCTAGATGTTAAACTAAGATAGACTCCCTAAAATGATTAATTTACATTACATTTACTCATTTGATCCAAAGCGACTTACATTTAAGGAACAACATATCAAGCATCAACAAAGCATTAAATACAGCATGAGAACTACAACTGACAATACATACTAGTAAGAGCACGAATAATATTGCATCAATGGGGTGAATACCTAGGGAAAGAAGTAAGAGTTAACAAAAAGTGCAATCAATACAGGATAATTGTAAGGGGATAGAAGAAGAAGAGCACAGGACGTGCATGTTGGAGGTTAGGAGTTAGAGGTGTTATAAGAGAAAGTGTTCTCGGAAGATATGAATTTTCAAGAGCTGAGATTGCTGTGTGTGTAGGGATGGCAAAGCCAGGCGGCATTCGTAGGAGGAGCGTAGTGGCCAAGAAGGAACGTAAATTTGTATCATGGAGTTTAGGTAGATGGTGCAGACCCAGTAGTAGCTCTGTATAAAAGCATTAGTGACTTGAATTTGATTCGGGAGGCCATGGGTAGCAAGTGGAGGTCAGTTATGGAGTGACATGAGTCCTTTTGGACTGATCAAAAACCAAATACGCTGCTGCGTTTTTAGGGGTTTCACCGCACAAGCTGGAAGACCTGCTAGGAGGGCATTGCAATAGTCGAGGCGACAGATAACCATGGCCTGTACCAGAAGCTGGGTGGCATACTCAGTGAGGTAGGGCCTGATTTTCCTTATGTTGTATAGAGCAAAGCGGCATGACCAAGAGACAGCAGCGACATAATCTGAAAAGGACAGCTGGTCATGAATCATGACACCCAAGTTTCTCACCACCCTGGTTGGAGTGATGGTTGAGGAGAGACAGTAGGAGGAAGATAATTGTCCTTGCCACAAAACATTGTAGAAACGCCCCGAAAGGTAGGATTCCAACCACAGGAGTGCTGTGCCCGAGATGCCCATTGCTGAGAGTGCGGATAGCAGGATCATGTGATTGACTGTGTCAAAGGCAGCCGATAAGTCAAGCAGGATAAGAACCAGCTAACCCTAGGGCTTCTGTTACAGAAGAGCCGTTTCAGTAGAGTGGCCACTCTTAAAACCAGACTGATATGGATCTAGGAGGTCATTCTGTGAGAGGAATTCTGAGACCTGTTTCAGTACTGCCTGTTCTATAGCTTTGGATAAAAATGGTAGAAGTGAAACTGGCCGATAATTCTCAAATTGAGTAGGGTCGAGGGAGGGCTTTTTGAGCAAGGGTTTAACCTGAGCCCTTTTGAAAGTGGTCGGGAATGTTCCCAAAGCCAGAGAAGTATTTATCACATGAGTGATTGCCAGGACCATGGTAGGAGATATGGCTTGGAGGAGACTCGTTGGAATCGGGTCCAGTGGGCATGTGGTAGGATGGCTGTGGGTCTGGGGAACCACACTTTGGTGGTGATTCTCTCACTAAAGTTATTTTAAATTACAAAGATTTCTGAGATCTACTGATAATTTTCATCTTTATTTGGTCTTTGTTACCTCTCCTCTCCTGTCCAACAACAAAAGTAAACACATGAATTAAAAGATTATTGGTACATTAACTGGATATGTCAAAGACGCCACCATCAATTTTTGATGAGTTTCTTGACAGCTTCAGTGATCATGATGTTTTGGACCCTGACTCTGCTTACAGCTACATATGCATGAGAAGAACATCAGTAATAAAAATAACTAACAATAATCCATTCTCT
Organism: Micropterus dolomieu; assembly: GCF_021292245.1. NCBI lineage: Eukaryota > Metazoa > Chordata > Actinopteri > Centrarchiformes > Centrarchidae > Micropterus > Micropterus dolomieu. The sequence continues at coordinate 428,319 of NC_060166.1, read as the reverse complement.
AATTCTATCTATGAATGATTGCCTACCCAGCCCTGCACGCTGTCACTGTTTTGTCTGGTTCCATTGTCCTTCTCCTCCTGCTGCTTCTCCTCTTCGTCCTTCTTCATTCAACTGCTGTTTATAATATATATAAATATATAATATAGCCTATATGCCTATGATGGGCCGCTCCTACCACCATCAATATTGAAATTATTAGTTTGGCCCAGTCTGATGTCTGACAGACAGCGTTCGCTGTAGCTGACGTCCGCGGTCGCAGATCATTTAGAATAGAACATAAAAAAACGACCGTTCGGCTGTTCGTGAATGTACCCAAAATTCCCAATGGCCCATCCACTCCTGCCTGTGAGTCCCCAGTGACATGTGGTTTTGACAATTTGTAGTGTTAAACTAGTGTTAAGGATGGGACTTTTTTTTACTACCCTCATCAATTTGGTTCTTTATCCATTCTATATCATTACTAAAAGTGCTTTACAAAAATATATTAGGACCTCTCTCTTGTATTTTGATGACATAGCACAATCTCTGACAGAGATGCTGACTGCATAATCATGTTTCAGTAAGGTTCTAAAGAAAACAAAGTACTATCTTACAATAACAACATCTTTGCAAATAATTTGAATCCAGATATATAAAGAAAGACTGCTCTCTGAGAACAAATGTGAATATTCATTAGCTTGACACTAATGCAGTTTAATCATTTATGCATAAGGCAAACATGTTTCAATTAAGGGAGTGACCTCAATTTAAATAAAGCCCAGCTGGGAAATGATTGGGGCACATTATAGCTGAACTATGCAAAGGCATTTATGAAAGGTATCAGGTAATAAAAACAAACCAATAAAATATACCAGTGAGCAGTCTTACGTGTGCAGATTGTTTTGCAGGGCCTATTAATCAGTGAGGCATCAAAGCATTATAGTGCTGCCTCTTGTGCTTTGTAACAGGCAATACATTTCTTTTGCCCCTGTGTGCACTATGTACAGACTTACCCAGGATGTATCACCCACAGTGATACATGCTGCAGATATGAATGAATGAATAAATAGTTAAAAAATTACATTTTGTAATAATCTTTGATATTCTCTGTGGGCAAACAATTATATATACAGTATATACATACGATCAACAGAATATACATACAAATTGTGGGTATGTAATGGGAAGGACATATTGCATTGAATATGTCAATATGTGGATGTGTTTTTTTTTTTACAGTATTTATGCAGACTATGTTACATGTGAGGGCCACATTAAAGTAAATTAATACATTGTTTTAAAGAAGGAGAAATATAACAATTAAGCAATTTAAAGTTAATGGAAATTAATGAATTCTGATGTTAACATGCATGCTATATATACAGATGAAAAATGTGAAAATAAAAATGTTCTTTCAGATCACACAACAAGAGGCCAACAAAAGAGTAGCAACAGACACAATCTTATTTCCACTGGTCAATATGATTCTGCCTTCTATTTTAGAAATTCAGAGTGGACTAACAGCCTTAAACAGCACAGTGAGCAAAGCTCTCATCATATCACTTTCACAAGGAAAATGCAGTTTGAAATGATTGTTCTCCTCTCAAGGGAATGGAGCACAAATTATGTTGACATAAAACTGTAAGACTTACAGTAAAGGTGGGTAATGTCTGTCACATGTCTGCTGAAAACAACCAATTTTACAAAGACAGGTCTCTATAACTCCTGTCTTGAATGTGACATAAATTAAAAAGTGCAGAATGTGGTGCTTAACATGAAAGTACAATAATAATAAGTTCACATAATTTACAGCTGATGACACTGTCAATCAGCATCCAAGCTGGATGTGATTAATGCTCCGTACTTGTATAGCGCCTTTCTAGTCTTTTCGACCACTCAAAGCGCTTTTACACTACATCTGCATTCACCAGTCATACACTGAGCCAAAGTGCTCAAACGGAAACTAACATTCACACTCATTCATACACTGGCGGAATAGCCGCCAGGGGCAAATCGGGGTCCAGTATCTTGCCCAAGGACACTTCGACACGCAACCAGGGGGAGCCAGGGATCGAACCGCCGACCCTCCTGAGCCACAGCCGCCCCCTAAGTTTTATTAGTTGGATGACCTCTAAATGTCAGCAAGGTCAGAGATGTTAGTCTCTTGTGGTTACTCCTCAGAGCTAGACAAAGACAAACATGTGTTTTCCAGGTCTAAAACTCTGAGACACTGAACAATGAAGCTGTGAGAAATGAAGCAGCAGAACCGTAATAGGTGCATTCAAGACAACTGCGCCGACTTGATAGTCAAACGTGAGCTGCAGGCGACTGCAGGGGCGGGGTATAAAAATGGCACCGTCAAGTCGGACACATTCTACCTGCGTGAGCATACTGTGAGTTTAGACCAATGACTGATCTGTCAAAAAGTGGTTCTAACTTTGTGCAGCTGAAGTAAAAGCAACTGCGTTTAGCCGCCTTCTCCAGCAAGGTTTTAATGTCAGGTGACATGGTGACATTTTGCAGCGCCGGCAAAAGTTGGACACAATTTCTAACCAGCATTCCTTATGTTAAGTCCAGCATGCATCACAATAAGTCAGTGCAGCACCGCATGAAGTCATTGTTACAGTCTCCTTCTGGAAATGATTTAACCTGCTGGCAACTCAGTGACCTGCGCATTGCTGTGTAAATGTTTACCACGTCCTGTTGCCATACAAGACCTCCATGCCGGAAAATTATTGTGTGAAAACACCATCTTGATGTTTGGACCTATACCACACAGTATGAACTGGGCTGTAACAGTAGTCCATGGTTCAGTGCATACCTGGCTGTTAATGTTATGGCTCAATATGTTTTAGGTTTACCTTAACACAAGCATTAGAGCCAGCAGTTTAAAGATACAGATCAGAGTGTGTCATTATATGTACCTGACTACTGGGTGAAATGCTGGAATTTGCAACCTACGTGCCAATTTTGGTGAGTTTTCGTCCCGCAGTTTTTGCTGCCCAAACACTTTAGGCGGAGAAAAAGAAGAAAGAAAGAAAGAAAGAAAGAAGAAGAAGAATCAGAACAAAGACAATAGGGCTCCAGCAGCTTCGCTGCTTGGGTCCCTAATTACAGATTCAATTCAATTCAAATCTGCTTTATTGTCATGAATGTATAACAACAGTATTGCCAAAGCTACATATAAATTACATAAGAACAATTAATTTCATACATTTGTGTGTGTGTGTGTTAAAAAATAAAAATATATTAAAAATTTAAATAAAATAAATACATAAAACAAAATAAATATTAATTAATTAAAAAAATAAAATAGGTATCAAATGTGCGCATGTGTGGAAATGTGCACATTTTTAAATGTGAAATTTAAAAACAAAACAATTATTATAATCAAACAATCAAAATAATAACAATTTGAAAAGTCTCTCCTCTTGTGGTAGCCAGCTCTGTCTGTGGCGACCCTTTTCTATGGCGAGGTGTTCACTGTCTGTATGTTGTCAACATTTTTCTTAGTTTGGGACATTTTATTGTTTTCAGGTAATTTGCCAGTGTGAATTCTCTTTTTAGGGTCAGATAACATTGGAATTTACTTTGTTTTTAGGTAATTTCTTTCCAGTATTCAATATATTTTTCTTTCGGCTTTGATAATTTGGTTTGGTCTGCTTGAGTTGGTGTTGCTGTCCTGAGGCTGTTGGGGACTTGTTACTGCAGAGAGCCTCAGGACCAGCTGGCTGAAGGGACTCTTCTCTGGTTTCAGCTCCTGGTATGGTAGGGCTTTGTGATGAAACACTAATACGTATTAAAATGACTGATAAAATAATAAATGTTTATTTCCGCCCCAGAAGGGCTGTTACATAACTGATATATAGATGGAAGAGAATTGGACTGAGATGGCATCCCTGCTTCACTCCCCGGCCCTGGGAGAAGAACGCTGTTTGCTTCCAATCTTTATGGCACATTCACTTTTTGTATACATGTTCTTAATCAAATCATATTTTTTTCCTCCAATGCCACTTTCAAGTAGCCTATAGAAAAGGCCCTAGTGCCAGATGGAATCAAAGGCTTTTCGGAAGTCAACAAAAGAGGCATATACCTTTCTTTTCTTAATGTTTAATTCTTGATCAATTAGAGTCTGGAGGGTAAATATATGGTCCGTTGTGCGGCAGTTTGGTAAAAAAAAGCAATTTGGCATTTATGCAGAATATTGTGGTCATCAAGTCGTTTATTAATGATGTTGCAGAATATTTTTCCCAGGTTACTGGATACACATATTCCTCTGTAGTTATTTGGGTCATATTTATCTCCGGATTTATGAATTGGGGTTATTAAACCTTTGTTCCAGATGTCTGGAAAAGTTCCAGTTGCTAGAATAGTATTGAATAGTTTTAGTATAGCCAATCTATGGAAGCGTCTTGCTGCCATGGCAGAAAGAGAAAAACGGATCAGTATCGTGTTATAATATGAAAAGCTTATTGTTATAACAAGATATTTTTCACGTTATAACAAACATATTTTCAGGTTATAACAAGATATTTTCATGTTATTATGACATACAAACAAATCACATTGTAACAAGAAACATTTCTTGTTATATCAATATACTATTTATCACGTTATAATGTGAAACTTTTCATGTTATAACATGATAAGTTTATTGTTATAACAATATGTTTTTTATGTTATTACGACATACAAACTTATCACGTTATTACAAGAACTGTTTCTTGTTATATCAATATATATTTGTCTTTAAACTTTTCACGTTATGGTTGGTCTCAGGCAGAGGTGGATTTCCCATGATACTCCAGTTGTGAACAGGCACTTGACCTTTTGCAATGAACTGGCATGACAATGGCCCGCAACACGGATACCCCACTGTTGAAATTTCTACGAAATCGCGGTTTATCAGAAGAGTGGCTCTCATGCATGGAACATGTAAGTAACATTTGAGTGGACCGCTTGGATCCAAACAAGACAATTTGAAAGGCATCCTTCTAAAAGCATCCTTCACACAAGCAGTTGATCCAAAAACCAAGAGCAGCAGAAAAAATGTCATTAATTGCTAGCCACTTCCTAAAAGAAGCATTTGTGAGCCCACAACATATCCTGCAAATGTATGAAGATAAAAAGCCAACAACAAGGAAGCTTTTGAAGTTGCTGGATGCATCTCCTCCGCAAGCAGAGAACCAGAGCTTTCGTTTTCTGCAACAGTACATCAGAGGACTGGATGATGCAGGACTGAGAAGGATGTTAAGGTTTATTTGCTGCTGTTTATTCAAAACATTCATGTTCTTTTTTGTTTTTTTTAAAGCTGTTACTGTTACCTGTTGATGAGTTCCCACAGAGAGCAATGAGTACAAGATCTGTTTGTGTGTGTGTGTGTGTGTGTGTGTGTGTGTGTGTGTGAGAGAGAGAGAGAGAGAGACAGAGAGAGAGAGAGAGAGAGAGAGAGAGAGAGAGAGAGAGAGAGAGAGAGAGAGAGAGAGAGAGAGAGAGAGAGAGAAAATGATTGTGTGGGTTGGTGAAGGGCGATGATTTGTATTTGTACTGCTGTAGTTTTAGTTGGAGTAATTGCACTGACCTTAACAGCAGCCTGTGGTTTTAGACTTGAGTTTTTGGGTAGACACATCACTTTGTGAATTTGATGGCTGCTCTACATGTTGTTACTACATAAATACAAAAGTAAATGCACAGTTGCACCTTTCAACCTGAATATTCACACATCTATAGGGGGCGGAGCTTGAGCCATTAAAGCATATCAAGAATCAATACCTTTCGCTTTTGTTCTCTATAAATGAAATGGTTATTAAAGAAGAAAAGAATCTCTGAAATTGTTTATTTATTCTTACATAATATTGACATTTGTGATTTGTTTATATTTTAGCAGTTCACAAAAATCTGTTAATAAGTGGAACTGTTGGTAGTTTGAATCTTGTCATCCCAAATAAAATTCAAACTGAATTCACATTGAAAGCACAGGGAGTTGGCAAATGTTGTATCAACATTGAAAAATGTCTCACACTGTTGATAAAAAAAGTAAAAGGATACAACCCCCTAGAGAAATACAAGGAAGAACCCTTAAGTTGAGAGTGTTTGGTGCCCCTTCTCCTGAAGCAGAAAGTGCAAATCAAATGGTATCAGTAAACATAACTGAACAAACACACTGGTGCACATTTAGAAATATCTTGGCAAACACTTCATCCCTCTTCTGTTAACTCATTATATCTAAGTCATAAGTTGTCAAATGTTAAATTAATTGCCAACTATTTTGATAATTGATTTATAATTTTTATTTTTTTTAACCTGTCCTGCCCAGCAGCCTGGTATAGAGTATGATGACCTGGATACCATATTGTGCCAGACAGATTTTACTTTAACAAGAGAGTATTAAAATACTCCTTTGTCTGTTTTATTATTTATTTAATTATGTATTGATTTGTCACCGGGCCGGCATGGGGATCGGGGGGCACAAACAGACAGCACAGAGAAAGGAGAACACCTGCAAGAGAAGGGGGGTGGAAGGTGGGGACAACAGGGAATAGCAGAGGGAAACACCAATTGCAGAAAGCAACGAAACCGGCAATAGAACAGAGAGGGGGGCTTGGGGAGGAGAAAAACAACATGTAAATGCTCTGTATTTGTATAGCGCCTTTCTAGTCTTTTCGACCACTCAAAGCGCTTTTACACTACATCTGCATTCACCAGTCACACACATTCACGACAACACCCAATGCCCGGCAGCCCCCTGCGAATCCCACGTGCGAGGACGGGCAAACGAGAGAGAGCCAGCGGCAGAACACGACAGTGAAAGCCCGGCAGCAAACGCGCTGTGCAGGACACCGTGCACCCACCGTGCACCCACCAATAAAAGTCCGCTGTCCCCCCAAGTGCCAGAAAAATTAAGGCCGCCCGCGCCAGCCGGCGCACAGCACGCCCCCAGGCCGCCGTGCAACGCCAGCCAAACCAGCAACGGGGCAAAATCAACTAGCTCAGCTTCATGCCACCACCAAGCCACCCACCCATCAAGGGCCGAGAACTCCAGGCACAAGCCCAGAATAAACCGGAGCACAGCCCTGCCCCGCACCCACACTACACATCCCAGAAAACCCAGAATAAACCGGAGCACAGCCCTGCCCCGCACCCACACTACACATCCCAGAAAACCCAGAAATGAGCAAAAGCCAGAAGCCCGAGTCCCCAGACCCCTAGGTCCAGAGTGGGCCCCCATGCCAGGGGGCCTCTGTAAATGTATTGTTTTGTGTTGGATGCATGTCATGGATTGTGAAGTGTTGTATGGTGGAGTAAAGATAAGGTGTGTGGTAACTAAGGTGCAGTTAAAATTGGAGGGTAGTTGTGACACAGGCACCCCACAACTGCCAGGTAGTGGAGCCTCCCAAGGTGCCCCTCCCACCCTCCAAGCCCTCTGTGTCTAATGTGTAGTTAAAATTGAGGGGCGGCCAGTGGGGGAGGAAGAAGGGCGAGGCCGCAATAAAGCAGCCCCACCCACCAAACGCCCTGCAGCCTGTCCGTCCCCCAGAGTCCTAAGGGTGTATGTAGTGAGACATGACCAAAGGGGGGAAGGTGAAGGAGGTCATAGGGAGGCTAGAATGGTCCTACCCACTGGGTCCAGATTCCCGTCCCCCACCCCCCTAAGCAGGTGGATGCCATGTCCCTCCAGCCCAGGGCTTATAGCAAGAGCCCCTCTAGCACCCCAGAGTCAGCGACAACCCCGCCCAGCCCCAGGACGGGTCCAGGGGGACCCAGCCTCCCCATCGCGCAGACCCGCCCAAAGCCCCGAGCCCTAGGTCCCCACACACCCCCGAGGCAGCTCAGTGCAGCCCCGACCCGAAGCCCAACAATCCCCGCCCTCGCCTCATTGAAGTAATGATTGACATATTTATCGATAATGAAAATAATCCTTAGTTGCAGCCCTCCTAGATTTAGAAGCTCCTCTCATAGCTGGCTAACCACTCAGTTGCATCAACCATTCTTTTTTCAAAAGAAAAAATGTTTTTGACACTCCAGAATCACAAATTTATGAGAATCACTTTTGGATCACTATGACCATATCTCAAAGTACACTAAGGGGAGGTCTTCCAAAATGGCATCCTATTATATGTCAAATGTCAGGTCAGCATCAGGCACTTGGACATCCTCTTCTTAGACCATTAACATACACTAGTCTATGTTTTATCTTTGTTTCATTTGTTTGTGGGTCCAAAACAGTCTCAGATTTTCAGCAGGCAAGGACCTCTTCCCCTGATGACACCACATGAACTGCCATGTGGGACTGAATTGAATTGTTGACTTCAGGGACCTTAACCCATTTCAATAGTTTTAAGTGTGTCAGGACCGGGGGCCAGAAACTCAAACGCAGACTAGAGAGATTCACAGAAGTTTATTAAGCACAAGGGGTGTCCTGGGAGAGGTTGGGGTGAGGTGGTCGTTCTGTGGGTCTGCGGTTCTGGTCCCAGAGCTTAGATGATTCCGGGGCACAGGAGGGAATCCGCGTGGTGCATATGCAGGTTTCCTGAGGATGAGACAAAGAGAGAGCAGTTAAACACTGGTACGAAGGTTCAGACAAAATACTGAAACTAAGACAGACAAACTGGCTGGCGTGTCCATACGGTTAAGTACAACAATCCAGCGGGGACTGGAAGGTTGGCAGATCTCTTAAAGGCGTGTTGATTGCAGGCAGAGGCCCTGGTGTGCTGATTGCGGATGTGCTTCAGGTGGGAAAGCCTGGAGCTCAGATTACCACGCCCACCAGCAGCCTCAGGGCAACAGGCAGGCCAGGGTCACGACCTGGGGTTTGTGACAAAGTGACCAAATGTACAGGGTTGGTTAAATATTTTGTTGAAACCACACATTATTTTTACTCTGCACTGAAACATTGTGATTATTTGTTGTGGATATTTTCCTCACAAAAATGTTCAAAAGAAACCAAGGCATCAGTTGACATAATGTAGCCCTGCCTTAATTAAGTATTTAAGAATGTATGCTCTCAAGAAGAGATATAGCTCTATGGCTTCATCTGCTGTGGTGGGTGAGAGTAAGAAGTTCTCTGCCATTATAAGGCAACACAAGCTGAAAACAGTTTCATCGCAAGGATAAGGTCCTCTCTGTTGGCACTCTAGTTTACAAGCCTCCACTGCTTCCTGAGAGACCTCTTTCAGGTGATCTTGTGCAACTTGCTGCAGTAGTTCCTGTAGAAGAAAAATACCAGTGAAAACACAGATCAATGTAACACTTCCTATTTTGAGTCAATATTATACATGCAGACATATGCTCCCATGGTGAGTGGACATTATATCAACAATGTGTTGTGAAAAGTAAGATGACTACTGCTTACATTATTAATAATGTTAAAAGCTTAAAGTTAAAGTATGTTTTGTTTTTTGTAAGTACATGTCATGTTCAACAGTGCACTGCTGTGACTAGTCAGTTTTACAGTCTGTCCCTTTAACTGCAGACTTAATTAAGATTCACGAACATCGTTAAGAACTCAGAAATCATGCTGATTGAAATACCTAGTTGTTGCATTAATTAACATTATGAGCTTGCATTTAGTCATGCATGAGATGCTATTAATTCTTGTGCATGCCTGATAATTCATGAATCATTATCTGAATGAACTCGTGCTCTTTAATACATTAAGTCATGAATGAATCCATGAGAATTCATATGCTTCTGCAGCATTGTGTTGTCAATCAATGAAAATCTATCCAAGGTGTCATTGGGCTTTTGTAGCACACCTATTGACTGTTCTGAAGATGTTAGATAGCTTCTCCATAGTTTGTGGCTGCTTGTCTATATTTTATTGTAAATTTGGCTTTAAAATGTTGTGTAGTCTATATAAAAATAGTGATGAAGCAAGCAGAGCTGTTTTTTGCAGCAGCAGTCGGTCTGTGTGCCCCTCGTATGAGTCAACATGCCACATAAAATTAGGCCCAGGGTTAACATATAGGCGTCGCATCAGGCGATTTCTCCGTCTCTGCTCAACACCACAGGGGTCTAGAAACTTTAACAAATGCCTCACTGTCCTTTGGGTCACAACATACCCAGCTTGGATGCAGCAGAGATGGTGTAGCCTGTATCCGTGGAACCTTCCGTGCCCCTCCAGCTGATCAATGAGAAATGATGCTACTGCCAGAGGGTTGGACTCATTCTTCATTCTGTATGGCCCCTTGCATTTTAAAATCCTTCTGAGAGTGCGCATACTTATTGCAATATTATCCACAGTGCTCAGTAACTGCAAAATCTCGCCATGTCTCAATCCAAGCATGAAGTGGAACTTAATCAAATCCTGTAAATGAGCCATATTCCTTTAATTGTCCGTTCTGCGCACACCTTTCCTCATTCAAATATGAGATTCATATTATAACAATGCAGACAAAGTTATTATGTTATAACATGAAAGGTTTTATGTTATAACAATAAACTTATCATGTCATAATGTGATAAATTTCACATCATAACATGATCAATATTATATTGTATACTATATTGTTAGAACAAGAACATTTCTTGTTATAATGTGATAAGTTTGTATATCATCACAACGTGAAACCCTAACTTTTCATGTTATAACACTAATCCGATACTAATCCGTTTTTGTTTTTCTACCATGGCAGCAAGTACCAATCTGATTTTATGGTCTGAGTATTTGATCATTTCGTTGAGGATTCCATCAGTACCACAAGCCTTTTTTTCCTTTCAGGGACTGGAGGACTTCTGTTAATTCTTGTTCTGTTACAGGGTAATCTAGAGGGTTTTGGTTGTTTTTTATCACCGCCTCCAGAGTTTTCCATTTCGTGAATATCTTGTACTGATCATAATTTTTTGTAATATTACTGTATAATTGATAAAGTGATTAATCCAAGTATTTCCATCTTGGATCGCCAATTCATCCTGCTGGATTTTGTTTAGGTTGTTCCATTTCTCCCAGAACTGGTTGGACTCTAAGGATTCCTCAGTTTCACTGAGCTGGTTCTTGCTGTGTTGTTCTTTCTTAGTTTTTAGGGTGTACTTACCGCATGCCGCTTGTATTAGTAAGCTTGTCAAAGCTCTTCCTAGCAGGACATTCAGGGAGGGGGAAGCAGGTGCTTCCAGGTAAGTGTTGGTCTCCCTGGGTGTTCATAGTGTCAGCTCCTTCCCCTGTTCGAGCGTTCAAGTCCCCACAGATTAATACATTTCCCATGGTTTTATAATGGTTAACTTCCTCCTCAAGAATAGAGAAAATATCTGGCTTGTAGTAGGGGGATTCTGATGGAGGTATATAGATGGCACACATGTAGACATGTTGCTCAGCACAAATCATCTGTTTGTTAATTTCAACCATATATAAGATTCTTCTTTTTTAATAACTGTGATTGACTGGTTCAGTTCTGATTTACACCATATAATCATGCCTCCTGAATCTCTG
>NC_060166.1:407254-416895 GCF_021292245.1 Micropterus dolomieu | reverse complement strand
ATTCACTAAAGTGATTAATCCAAGTATTTCCATCTTGGATCGCCAATTCATCCTGCTGGATTTTGTTTAGGTTGTTCCATTTCTCCCAGAACTGGTTGGACTCTAAGGATTCCTCAGTTTCACAGAGCTGGTTCTTGCTGTGTTGTTCTTTCTTAGTTTTTAGGGTGTACTTGTATTGTTCCAGAGTGGCCTCATATTGACAGCGTATGTTGTGGTTGTCTGGGTCCCTATGCTTTTCATTTGATAATTTCCTTAAAGTTTTCTTTAGGTTTTTGCATTCAGTGTCAAACCATTTGTTATTGTTCATTTGTTGAGGTTTTGGTTTGGAGGCTTTCAAATTAGACAATGAAGCCAAATGATGAAATATTGAATTGATTTTGTCCACAGCAGAATTTACACCAGAATTATTCTGGGGAAATGTTTCAGTAAGAAATAAATGAGTTAAATCATGTATGTTTTGATTTTCAAGTGCCTTTAGGTACGCCCCCATGCTGTCTGTATGGGTATGTGCTGTTAAACAGGCACTAGGGGCTCCAGACTTAGACTGAGCCCTTTTCAGATAGATAGTGATTTTGCTGTGGTCTGAGAGGGGTGTGAGGGGGCTGACTGTGAAAGCTCTGAGAGACATTGGATCTAGATCTGTAATGAAATAATCTACCGTACTACTGCCAAGAGCTGAGCTGTAAGTGTAGCGACCCAGAGAGTCCCCTCGTAGCCTGCCGTTGACTATGTACAGACCCAGTGTACTTAATTTTCAACCATATATAAGATTCTTCTTTTTTAATAACTGTGATGGACTGGCTCAGTTCTGATTTACACCATATAATCATGCCTCCTGAATCTCTGCCTTGGGTTATTGTGGGATTTTTTGTTGATGGTATAATAATCTCAGTGTAGCTGTGAGGACGACCAATTTCTGCTCTTTAAACCAAAAGCTGATGATCTCAGACCTTGAATGTTCCAACATGTTCAAAAATTAGACACCTTAAAAAACAAATAATAATAATAGTAAAGTAGATATTAAAAAATAATACTAGTAACAAACGAAAAGAAAGAAAGTAAAAAGAGGAAAATATTATTGTTGGTAAATGAATAAAATATTAAAGGTTGAGTGACATTTTAGAGTGTATCATGTGTGAAATACTGTTAAGAATTGTCCTTATATTACTATTCATTTAAAATGATATCCAACATGCTAAACTATGAATTATTGTGATGTCTTTAAGAGATCTCTGCTCTTCCACCTCTCGCTATATGAGGCGAGAGCAGGTTTAGCATGTGTAATATGTCTTTGAGTTCACCAGAGGGGGGCGGGGCTGTGGCTCTTCTCACCGCTGCAGCATAGTTCATAGACGGGAACGTTGAAATAACAGAGCGTGAACATGTCTGAGTGAAAAGCCACAGCCTGCATGCTGGTGTTTCTGTGTTTATCGCAGGATTTCTGTATGAAAGTGGTTGTGTTTTGGATTATCCTCGCTCATGACTTCAGGCGAGCAAACGTACGAGCACACACCTGGTTGCAATCTTAGAACCGCAGTTACCGCTAGTGGCCGCTGAAAAACGTCATAATGCCCCTTTAAAGAACAATTAATTGCCTAACACATACAGATAACACATATAACATGATTTAGCCTATGGACATTAGACAATTTTAACTGTAAAGAAAGAAACCAAAGTAATTCAGTCTGTGATTCCTTAGCTCATATTTTTAAGTTGTATTCAACTAGCGTATATACTGCATAATTGAATTCCTGAAATTCAGTTATGGCTTTTTGTTTAGTGTGCCACCCCAGGATTTTTAGTGGCCCCATCTGGCCAACCATAGGAAAATTTTCTAGGGGCGCCACTGCTCTTGACCACTGTCTTCAGGTATGGTTTGTTATCTCGAGATCATGAGAAAATTATCCCGTTATCACAGGAAAATGGAGTAAAAATGGATGGCCGCTTAGGGCTTTCATACGGCATAACCACAATACTGGCATGAAATTGATGCCACAAAAACACCTAAATCCAACCTATTTCATAACTATAGCATGGCATGCTGTCTCTCTCGCATGCACGCGCAATTGCGCAAACACACATGCATGCGAGCACGTGCACGCACGCACACACGCACGCAAAGCCAAGAAAAAAAATGGTTTGAAACTGGTCAGTAAATCACACAGAATTAATCAGCTAAAGTTAAATTACCATTACCTTTACTGTTGATCAATGTCTTCTCTTAATTTGAATATTGTTTATAACCTGAAGAAGAACTATAGTCACTGCAAGCCAGGTTAGCTGGCTAATACATGCATACATACTGGATTTATCACTCTACATTTCATTCAAAATCCTGGCTGAATAGCAGTGTTCTGCATCTGATACCAAACTGAAGTGTATCGTGAGTGCATCTTCTTGATCTAAAATTCTTTTGATATAGTCTGTGATCACTAGCCAACGAGTTGAGCTGGGTGATATTCATTTCATTTCATTTATAGCCTCGTATAAGCCTAGTATATATTCATCAAGGTAGTGAGAATAAGGAGACTCATCAATATCTGCCTCTCCTCTCTGAAGTGTGATGCCAGGACAGACTTAATAGCTGCTGTACACTTGGTCCTGTGCATTCTGAACACTCCCATCTTGTCTTGTATTACGTCTGAAAAGTCTTCCACGGCATTGATGGAAGTCTGGCAGGCAACCTGCAATTCTAAGTTCACAACAATTTTGTCATCTTTAATCGGGCCTTGACCCGCACCAGATCCATCAGTACAGCAAAAGATTTGCCGCTGTGTGACTTTTTTTGTGGTGCCTGTTCTTTCAAATGGTTAAATTGCACTGATGTCTGTGTTTCAATATTTGCAACGAGCTTTAGAGCTATCTTAATTACCTTTTCTGGAACAGCAAGCATCCAAGTTCAGAATCAGAATCAGAAGGAGCTTTATTGGCAAGTAGTGTTTTACACAGACGAGAAATTTGCTTTGGTGATAAGGTGCTACATGTAGACAAACATACAGTTAACATAGATAAATGTAGAAATATGGAATAGACAATGCAAGTTAAGAATATTAAAAAGAATAGATATATAATAAGAAATAATACAACTATCTGCAGAGAAAGAACAATAGCCATGTTGTTTCCATCAAATTGTCATGCGACTTTTAAGCGTACTTTTGAAATGTGCAAAAAAGAAAAGAAAATAAGAAATTGCGAAATATGTGCATTTCCATCAGCTGGTTTGTAGCGAATAAACCAGGCTATGGCAAGCATTGTTACGTCAGTAGTTGTCGTTACACATGGGTGTAATAAACAAGACGTATGGTTTCCAAACCAGAAACAAAACCGCATGAACCTGATGGCCATTGATCTTAGAAAAATGGAGAGAGGTCCTCAGAAATGTGTTTCAAGTGGGCAAACTGCCACCAGCCATGTCTCCCCACGTTATGCTAATGCAGTGTTAATGCGAGTTTTGCATGCCCCCCAAGAATTCCATGCACCTCCAAATAATGCTTTTAAACGCTATAATATCCTTTGTGGGGTTCATCAATAGGGATAAATGATTCTAAGTATATAGCCTATTCTATGAACGTTTAGAGTCATTAATATTTTATTACACTCAGTAGAAGTAGCATTCATTGAGATTAAGCAAAAATATGCGTTGATAACCCCATTTGATCAGTGTGCAGAGCAAAGGATCTGAAAAGGACCTTTAAGAGGTAAATGCGTAATTCGGCAGAACAGATGAATGAGATTTGCATCCACCTCTTTTCTAAAATGAGCGTTACCAGCCACAAGGTGCAGAAAATTCTCGCAGGTATGCAGAACTCTGCACAACTGGGCAAGATGCCAACAGCAGAAACAGCTGATCAGACGTGAGTTACAAGTTCGCTACGTCAGAACTTATTCGGAAAAAGTGTTTCCATCTCCCGTTTAGCGCATTTACTCTTTTTTTGACAAAGGCAAAAACCACCACAAGCGAGTGTAAAAACGTTTTTGCGAAATCAAGGATTTTCTTTCGAATTTTGCCATTTCCATCAACCTTTTCTAATGCAATACTTCAAAATATGCATTAAAAAACATTGATGGAAACACGGCTAATGTGGCAGATATTTACATGTGCATTATTCTGGGTTTGTGTTGTACAGACGTGTTGCAACAAAATATATAAATTGACAATATAAAAAGGTTTTGGTCCTGATGGACCGCAGCCTCCTGCCAGAGGGGAGAGTCTGAAACAGTTTGTGTCCGGGGTGGGAGGAGTCAGCTGCAATCTTTCCTGCTGGCCTCAGAGTCCTCGAGGCGTGCAGGTCTAGAAGAGAAGGAAGAGTGCAGCCAATCACCTTCTCTGCAGAGCGAATGATGCGCTGCAGTCTGCCCTTGTCCCTGGCAGTGGCAGCAGTGAACCAGATGGTGATGGAGGAAGTGAGGATGGACTCAATGATGGCGGTGTAGAAGTGCACCATTCTTTTGGTGTTATTGGAATACATAATACTTCACATACATCTTCACACTAAACTGTGGCATTGGGCTGCAGGCAGAATTAAAATAAATGTTATTTAAATACTTTTACTATTTGTTTCACAAGCAAGATGCCAAATGAGTAAAGATAACCTTCAGCTTCACACAGCCAAGCAACAGAATACTGAATTGCCTGAATACATTAATGTATTGATCAAATACTTTAAAATTGTTGCTATTATATTACATTTACCATGCACATACACACACACACACACACACACACGCATGTGATGGTGACATGGACTACAACATACAACAAACTAATAGAATGCAGAGTTATTAGATGAGGAGCTGACCATCAAAACTATGAAGTTACTCTTTAAGGCACTTTTTTCATAGAGTGGTCAATTTTGAGACTTTGGTCTATTTTGCTTCCATGTCTTCTTTTACTCTAATGGAAATAAAACTTCAAGACCTTTAGATGGTGTTGGTTTTAAGCCTAATAAGCTCGGTCTATTTGCATCTGTAGATTTATTCTATATTAACCAAAACAAGCTAATCTGCATATTTACACAGCACATTTCAGAGGAAAATACTCTTGATGGAAGTCATTAACTGGGGAAGTTCTGTGGTGATATGCTTTAGTTATTGTCTTTATCCTGTTCACCTGCAGTGACTTGTCAAATGTGTGCAAATTAATTAGTTAACGCCCAATTTGCAAATCAATGTGGCAATTGTGATGAAGTTATTAGACACAAATGTTACTGTGTTCACCTGTAGTGTCTCCATCAGTACATTAGGTTGTATGGCCATGAGATATTGCCTTAGCTAAACTTCAGCTAACTTATTACATTAGCTCAGCTCACGAGCTGCCACGAGCTCATGCGATAGCAAGACATGGGCCTATATTGTCTTTTGTCTGTTTAATTAACAGCAAACTCGAGGCAGTCTTTTGTTTAACACCACTCACCTCCACACAAGCCAAGAAAAACACTGCTGGGAGAGACGCGAGAGGGGGGAGAGAGAGAGAGAGAGAGCGAGAGAGAGAGAGAGAGAGAGAGAGAGAGAGAGAGAGAGAATGGGAAGTCCAAAGTCTCATCTTCCGACCTGATAACCTCTTTAGATTTTTCCCAATAAATATATTAGTTTGACAGGGAATCTGTTGCAAACAGGAATAAATATACTGTATATTCATTTATTAAAAAAAACAAAAATAACAAAACAAGCATCCCAGAAAAAAGGGCACTTTCTCTTGAGGAAGAAAAAGGGCAGGTGCTGAAGCGGCTTTATCTACAGACTATGCAGCCTGGGCATAGAGTGGAGTTTAATATATGATTGTGTATTAGTAATCAGTCACATCAGGATAAATAGGTAGGTCCTCCTTTATCCCTAACAATTATTGAATACAACTCATGTAAATCAAATATTTCTCAAATTAAATAAGTCAATAATGTGAGTACACAATGAAGGTTACAAAATGTTTTAATTGTGTTTTTGAACATAAAATGACAGCTTTTTTAAAATCCTGCCAAATGTTGACAAAATCATCCCAAATTTCATCTACCAGCCCAAGGTTATTTTTCCCCGACCAGTGTAATCAAAAATAGCCCAATATGGCAACACTGCTCAACAGCCTCCATGGACATAACGTTGGCTAATGGACGGCTAATGGAAACTAAGGATAGATAAAGAGAATGACCAAGTAAGAGGCTGGCATACGTTGGTGAGAGCATTTCTGAAATTAAAGGCTGCAACACAGTTGCCGAGCTGGCCTTCTTTCTATTGGACTACTAAGTTATATTGCTGTTTTGTGTTGTCGCACTTGCTTGATGTTTGGCTGTGTTAGCAAAGTTGTAGAGTTGCTAGTTTTTGATCATAAGTATTATAATCATAACAAATGCACATGTACCTTATTGACGACAGCACTGAATTATACTATGAAACGGTAGGCAACAAATCGCACAAAAAACAAATCTTTACAAAGCGTTAACTCCCAAGTGAAAAAGGAATAAACTTAAGTAGCACTTTTTTTGGATGCACTTATCATATTTTAATTGTACTATACTAAGTGTATATTAATAATAATATGTAATTAAGTGTATATTAAATTATATGTGTTAAAGTATGTTAAGTGTCATTTTAGAAATACTTAGTCAACTTTAAAATAATTGCAATATATTTTAATATACTTAGTTGTGTTAAAATGGACCTATTTTAAGTACCTTTACTGTAATTTAAATATACTTCTTTAAATTTAACTTAAAATACCCTTTTGTGCTATACTTGAAGAACAGTTTAAATATATTTTAAATGTGTTCCCTGAACATTTTTATTAGCATTTCAGCATATTAGTAATTTATTACTAGTATACTCCAAGAGCCACTATTAATATATTGGGAAGCTGCTTTATGAAACCATTCAGTATGAGAATAATTCATTATTAATGCATTAAAAATATCTTTTAGTATAATAATAAAAATCAGTAAAAAAAAAAAAGTATTTTACAACACACACATACAGACAACTAAAAACTTTAATTTTGTGTACTTTACAAAAATAAATTCCTGTACATTAAAAGATACAGCAGCATGTATCACATCTTGACCAAAATACCTTCAAATAAAAATAAAATCAGTAAAATAATGACATATGATCAGTATTACTGATGTAGTGAACAACGGTGTGGATTTGTGCATTTTACATTGAATAAATTTGGAGCTACCCTAAATTCCTTTCTCCTCCCCAGAGAAGAAGGGGGAGGGGTCAAAGTTGCTTTCTCTAAGTGCTATCCCGACCATAAAACTGGCACCTTTTTGTTTCCGAAGCTGATAACGCGGGGCCTGACTGTTAAACTGACAAAGGGACACGAACCAGCCATTGGCATCTCCCTGAACAGCCTATCAAAACTGGCCCCCCACACGTTTCCGTGGCAACTGACCTTATTCTTTGTTTTATTACCACATCAAAAAGGAAAACCCCTGTCTCACCCAAGTGTGACATGGTCCAGACGCCACACTTTGGATTTTACTTGTGCAGTGTTTTTATTTTTAGCAAGCCAGGCAACGCCCAGACTCGGCCAGCGAAACAGGCCTTTTGTTCGCCTGAAGCTACACACCTGAAGTGCCGCGACATCGATCTGCCTTCAGTTTGTTTTATTTTCTTTATTTCTTTTGTTTGTTAAAGTTATGAGTTAAGTTACACTGGACTAATTCAGGAACGACCAAGTTCCATTTTACGCCTTTTT
Organism: Micropterus dolomieu; assembly: GCF_021292245.1. Lineage (NCBI taxonomy): Eukaryota > Metazoa > Chordata > Actinopteri > Centrarchiformes > Centrarchidae > Micropterus > Micropterus dolomieu. Next base: position 409,208 of record NC_060166.1, on the reverse strand, counting down.
CGTCGAGCCAACTTCACCGAGGTCAGACCAAGCCACGTGGTCTCGCCAGCTACAACGAAGGAAACCTGAAAACAGCCGAATTGCCAGACGGAGGAGACGTTTCAATCAGACACGGAGAACCCCGGAGAATCCCTAGCAAAAAGCCAGGATCGGCAGCTAGCGTGGGATCCGTGCAACAGGCCAAAAGCAGGCTGTCGACAAGCAGTAAGACTTAACACACGATCTGTGATCAGATGTCCATTTTAACTCCTAAATTATAGCAATTGTTTACTTTCATTAGCTCCTATGCCGTGTGAGTCAAATGCTTCCCACAATCGAACCTCCAGGCTCATTGTTCAGCAAATGTTTATGTTCCCTGTATCCAACCATCTTTTTATCACCTTAGTTAGAGAATAAATTCACTGTAATATAATCAAGAGCTGTGTGTGTTGCCTATTTATAGTTCCTGCCAAGAGAATTGACCCTTTAGATATGAGACTGACTGACTGATTTAAGATAATTGAGCGATTATTAACTAACTGATCACTAGTAATAATTGTATAATTATTCAAAACTACGTAGAGGTCTGGAGACTCTAGGATTATAACAACTCCGGTGGTGCCCTTAACGAGGAAAATTTTGATTTTATGAATCTTCAATTATAAATTCATAATCGGGTATCAATTCTCATAAATTTATTAAAATGCATAACTAAAAATTTAGGTCTGCTACACTGAAAAGTAAACTATACACATCCCATCATCAATGTTACCCATGGGGGTCCCTCATACGGATCGGACTCTGGTCACGGCTCAGATGACCTCATGGCAAGCCGTCCTTCTTCTGACACCATATGCGGCCAAAGGCGAGAGCAGTCACCCTGCCCAAATTCAAACCCAGGTCTACAGGGTACCAAACATGCAACTTTGACGCCAAAGAGCCAGGCTCGTTGGTATGGCAGTCCAAACGCTTACTCAACTGTAGTGAAAGTACTCCGTCACAAGCATACAGTACAAATGGTGGAACCAAACTGAAACTGAAAAATGTCAATCCTTATCCTTGGAGTGGAGGTCGGTTATCTTTGAGTAGGACTCGTTGCATTGACACTATGGGATTTGGAAACTGCTTTATCACACAGCATCTGTGGAAGGGAAAAGGAAATATTTTGCCTATATCAAAGCAATATTACCTCTAATTAACTAACAACCATTGTCAGATTTTTTATTTTGTTTAAAGTTGCTGAAACACAATATGACAGCATGTCTAACTGTTCTAATAATGCTAACCGTTCAGGTTCAGGTGAAATGGTTTTCCACCAGGGACCCTTCCCAGTTAATGCTCAAATAAATATATATATATATATATAATATAAATAAAATAAAATAATTTTTTCACAAGAATATTTGTTTATTTAGTCTGACCCCGTTGACATGTAGCGAGAGCAAAAACAGTGATGGTGTGCAGGAGCCAGATATACCTATGAGTACATTGAACTTGTGAGGGTCCAGCTGGTCCTTTGAGATTTTAGTGGCCTCTAAGCCATCTGAGTGAGGCAACGATCCCAGGAACCCCTAAAAGAAAAGAAATGCAGTTGCAAATGAGATATAATAAATATTCAGTTAGGCCAGTACTTCCACCTAATTTAGTTCTTCATTTGAGTAAACACTGTAATTCTATTCTTATTGCAAATCTTTATTATTCTTTATTTAATTTTCTTGAGCTAAGGCAGGAAATTCCAACTCTGGGTTTAGCATTAAGTTGGTTAAAGTTGGCAATGGGTAGGTTCAACTTTCTAAAAGTTGAATACAAAGAGCAGTGTTGAGCAGTGTTTTATATAACATCACATGCTATTATATCGTATGGTCAGGCATTGCAGTACATAAAAACATTATTTCAAGCGCGTCTTAAAACAATTCTCACATACGCATGTACACTTTAACATTGCTGTTATAACTGAGTTATTGGTCACTGTAAT